>NW_028186463.1:350928-401273 GCF_003343005.1 Rhea americana | reverse complement strand
TGATTCCATGATTCTATGATTTATCCAGCAGTGTGGAGCCCAGATGGTGCTCAGAGCACAGGCACAACCCTGGATTCACTCCTAAACTTCCAGCAGGTATTTGTGACTGGTCATGGACCAAGCCAGGACTGTGGGCACATCCAGGGCAGCCTTTCCCATGCAATGTCCCATGGTTTTACCTCCCAGGAGGGGACAGGGAAGCATGCTTTAAAACCAAGCTGATCTTTAAAATGAGTGCAGCATAGACTGATGCCTCTGTGTTTCTGTCTGCAGGGATATTTCATTTAATACAGACCAAGAAGATTAGCAAACAGGAATTCAAGCAAGAAGCGCAGAACTTCAGGCTGATCACCAGGACAAATGAAGGTAAAGAAAAATAACCCCATTTCTCCAGTCCTCCAGACAGGCCCTGCCTGCCGCAGTCTSCTGGCGTGAATGCCCCATATTCTGCTGACGTGCCCTAGCTTCTCAGTAAAGGCCGTGTAAATCACTGCACAGTGTGTGTAGTGAACCACAGGGAGAAGACTTGTGCAAATGTAACCAGTCAGAGCTGACCTGTCTTTACAGGCATGTGCAATACTCCTGGTTAGCAGTCACATTCTCACTTTATGATATTGGAAAGGGCAGCCAACTTTCTAAAAGTGGACGCACACTTGTGAAATCCAAAGGTTACATCTGTCCAAAGCCCATAAAACTGTTTGATTTTTATATCTAATCCATCTGGCAATATGGGGGAAAAAAATTATGCAAGAGATTTGAAAAAAATAAACTCTGAAATATTAAAAAAATCTTTCTTAATGTTCTTGGATGAGCATAAATGTTACAGAAAGCAGGAATTCCAGTGCACATGCCGAGGGTGCCTGTTTAGAGTGAAACTGCATTGCTATTTCCCACTGGCTGCCACTTCACTTCGACTGGATTAGAGTCTAATGGATTAAATTTGAATCAAACCCGTTCCCATATTGTTCATTTGATAGCACTCCAGCACCTGTGGGCCGGGGTCTCGGTTCAGTCGTCAAAGGGCTCTGCTGCCCAGTATGTACCAGTACAACCAATGCTAGTTGAGTGCTTGCAGGGAGGGTGGCCAGAACTTGTTTTTGCCTTTGGTTCACACAAGATAACACCTCTGGGCCAAACCCTGGGGGAGCTGATCTGTCTTCAGAAAAGTGGGCACTTCCCAGCATTCTCCTTCCCAGCTGTTTCTCACCCAAAGGTGTTGAGGAGCTGCTTTCTTACCCTCTTTACAGGGTGCTCTCAAAATCTCTGGCCCATGCTCCCTTCTTGCCTTCGTTTCCCCTTAGCCCAGTTCAGCTCTGTGGCTGTGTCTTTCCCCCAGGCAGCTTTGGGGCAATGCGGACGCCCTTCCCAACTGGTCTCTCTTTGAAGAGCGATGCTTGGCCTCAGTCATGCCCAGCAGAGATTTTGTGAGCAAAACTAAATTGGGCTCCAAATGTCCAAGGCAGCAATGCCTAAAATAGCTGTTTAAAATCCCTGTCACTCATCCTCCTTTCACATGCAGTGGGATTAACACCATGACACAGTGAGCCTGTTTTTCCGGCAGAAGCTCCTGATGACTTAAGCACTRCGCTCTGCGTGACTTCATGGGGGCACCATTTTGAGAGGGACTGTGATGTGAGAGAAAAAAAAAAGACAAATAACCCTGTTGTGAAATCATCTCTCTGCTGTTACTGCAAGTTCTAGGAAAGCATTGGCCGGTGATTTCTCCACAACAGGAGATTAATTCAGCTAGAAAATATGCCTCCCAGGGATGACGACATTAGAGCTGCATAATCCTTCCTGGGATCACAAGGGCTGTGACCACCTAGGGGAAAACAAGGAAGGTTTCAAGCCACCTTCTGAGCTCTGGAGTTGGACTTCAGCAGTATTGCCGGAGGGTTGAGGTGGAGGGCCCAGGGGTGCTGCTGTTTTGGGGGAGTGGGAGAGGGCTTGGCGAGTTTTGAGTCTGTTGTTGTGGCATCGCTCAGCTCTCAGGTACATTTGCTTTGCAGGGTGTTTGTGGCTTACTGATGAGGCTGAGGGTTGGGGCATGGAGGGTTTCTTTAGAAGCAGGAGCTTCTCCTAACTTAGGTTGTTGCAAAGCCCTGCCTGACTTGCCAGGGCCGGAGTGACAGCTGGAGTAGCCAGCAGAAAAGCAATTGTAAACGCGGGACTTTTCGGTGCTCACCCCAAGAAACGAGCCTGATATAAACCCACACATTGCCAACAAAATGTGAATTTTGGCTTTCTGATGATGAGCTAGAGGACAAACAAAATTCTTCTCCCCTGGAAGGCACAGAGCCATATCTAATCACAGATACCTCTGTGGAGGTGCTGGGGGCTGCATGAGAGGCAGCTTATTTGCTGCATTAACTGACCACGCTGATTGAGGACGTGTCCCTAACCACTCAAGTTAAAACATACTTTTGGGAGACAGAGATGTGAGACTGATCCGTGTTTCAGATGGAGCAGCTTTGCTTTTGAGAGCACGTGAGTGATTTGCCAGGGAAAGCATATGAAATACCATTGATTGCCTCGCCTATGTGTTAGTTGTATTTCAGGAGGTCTGTAGGGGCCCTGTTTGAAAGCAGGGTCCGTAACTGGAGCAGGATGGAGGGGATAGGGGAAAGGAACTTTCTTGGCCACAGCTGGAGCTGTTAACTGGTGCTTCTGAGGAGCAGATACCCAAGCTCTTCAGTATCTCTTTATCTTAGAGACCTTTCTAATTGCAAGATCTGTGTAAGGGCATGTGGTCTGAACACAGCGCTTGCGTAGCGTTTCTAATTTCTTCTGCTGCTTGACTGAGGAGAGAAGGTCAAGCCATGCCCAGATGGCAAAGCCTATTACTTCAGTTTATGGGATCACTGATGAGCCAGTCTRACAGTGGCCCATGTTGTGGCCAGACCTCTCTCACCACCTCTTTCCCAACATGGTTCCTGAAGGTCTGCCAGCACAGAGATGCTATGCATGGGGGAAAAAAAATGTTGTCTTCCTGATATGGCAATTTTCTGAGAGTCATGGCTAATCAATGCCCATCTCTCTTAATCCAGGTCACTGGAATATCTTTCGAGCCCAAACATCAGACCTGAAGATGACAGAGAGTCCAGAGAAAGAAACTAAGAACTTGTAAAGAAAAAACTTTCCTCTAGCTTTTGATTTATCTACACACACACACACACACACACACACACACACACACACACACGCATATATATGAAAAGATTGCATTACTAAATAGACTGGCACATCTATAAAAGGAAAAGTACACCAATGTAAATTACAGAAACTCAAACAAACAAACCAAACTGTAACACCACCACCATGTCCTAAATATGGCCATAGCTATGGACATGACACCCTTTGGAGCACTCTAGCCGAAGAGTGGAGGAGGCTGTTTGTTGTCTTCTGCTATCAAAAATTTCAGGTGTGCAAGGAAAGGAAGAAGAGACAAGAGAGAAATGTGAGGCCTGCTGCAATCCCCACCATTTCTGAAGACCATCAGGAGCTAACAGCAAAACAAGACAAGACCATTCTTTCTTCYACTACCAGCCTAAAGACGATCTACAAAGAGAGAAAGTCATCTCAATTTCCTCTCTTGGAGACCCTGTGATCCAGGGCTTGCTGAAAGTCCCCTCAAAGGGTACTTCCCTAAAAATCTCAGATCTTCTCCTCTCTGTTTTAGCTGGAAGAATACTTGGAGGAATGGAGGACTAGAGATGCTTTAGTACTGCAAGATAAGTGGGCCCCAATTCAGCCAGGACTTAGGCCTGGTCAGACTTAAATCCCATGAGTGGTCATGCTTCTGTCTGTAGAAATCTTTATTTTCTCCAGGTTCATGACATGCATCAGCACCTGGTTGGACTGGAGCCCTGAACAAYGGCAGAGGAGGAGGAAGAGGAGTTTTATTTCAGGAGATTCCCATATCTGACTTTGTATTTTCCACTTATCATCTCTTTAAATCAAATTCCCAGCCACAAGGAAAAGAAATATGTCTCCCCTGACAGAAGACTGAAAGTCTTTTTTCTCTTGGTCAGCAGATGACTGCWCAGCCTCATTCTCCAGCTTTCTCAAGAAGAAAAGCAAGACCTGATCTTCCTGCTGGGGAGAAAAGGAACGAAGCACAAAAAATCCTGGAAGCCAACCCGTAAAGGAGACCTCTGTGCCTTCCTTGTACATCCGGAGGAGGCAAAGCACAGAACTGGTGGGAGGTTTTAGGGCTCTTTTCCTTCTTTGCAGGTCACTTGAAGATGCACTTTTTGAGAAGACAGATTTAGTCTCTGAAACCCATTGCATCAGTGCAGAGTGCAGAGGGAGAAGTGAGGCAGGAGGTCCCACAGCCCCTGACCTTCCTTCTAACATCGCTGCTCTGGGCTGGACCTGGCTGAAGCTGTCCATCGTCAACTCCATAATTTTCTCTCCCTTCAGCTCCACTTTCCCTTCCCAGCAAAAATTGCTGTTCTTTTTGGCTGTGAAGCTTTGGGAGTCCCATCCATGGTGGTGCCCCCACTCCTGGATGCAACAGCAGAGCAGCAGTGTGCCTTCCCTCCTACACCATCTCCCCCACTCTCCAGCAGGAATGCCCTCCTCCTGCTGGAATTTGCTTTTCAAGGGTGGTATTTGGGCACTGCAGCATCACTTTGTTGCTCCTAACTCCCCTTCCCCACCTGGTAGGGCGCCTTGCTGATGCTGGAGAGGAGAATGGGGCCCTGGGTGGTGATGTTGCCCTGTCACTGTGGTGGGAGGATGCTGAAGGGGAAAAATGCAGTGTTGGCCACCACCATGGCTGCTTTCAGCTGTAGTTTTCTCCTGCAAGAGCATCCTGGGCTGTGCTGGTCACCTTCAAGTGGTGGTGCTGCTGCTGGGCTCTTGGGGACACCTTCTAGTGCCGTTGCCACTGTGGCCATCGGAGRTGAATGGCAACCAGGACTGGTCTGGGTAAGGGAGCCAGGGCCGCTCTGTCCTCCCATCCTCTGTTTCCTTCTCCACGTTATGCTCTTAGTGTTTGGTGAGAGACATGAAGCAAAGTTCCTGCAAGCCCAGGGAAGTCCACATGTGCTGGTGGGATGTCACAGCCTGTCCAGGTGTTGGTAAGCAGCCACGCACCTGAACCCACACACCACCCCTTTCCACTGCCCCAGGGCAGCTGGGGTAAACACTATGATTGTCCTCAATTTCAGTAAAATTTTACTTTAATTTATACTGCAGCAAAGGATTTATATACCAACATATATGCCAATCCTGCTCCCGGCAAATTCAGCAGCAGAACCGCTGCTCGTTTCAGGGCTGGGGGACCCAGCTGGGCCTGGGGGATGAAATCCCGCCCTGATCACTGGCGTCACCCTGATCTGATGCCCATCGTCCCCGAAGCCCCCCAAGCAAGTCAACGTCCCTCATGGGAGGCTCCGTCCCCTTGCCATGGTAGTCTGCAAAATTGTAACTTCTGGCACTAGCAGCTAGCTGGGTCTGAGACCCTAAAAACTGCACTAAGGTAGCTATTAAGCATGTTATTATGCTATATATTTATATATATATATCCTACATAATATCTACTGTGCTGTATTCACAGGAGGGGTATCTCCCAAAGAGCAAACAGGACCATTTCTGCAGCATTGGGGAGGAGGTTGTGCAGCAGCACAGCTGTCACCCGGACTGGAAATAGCTTTGGGGGATTTTCAGGTTGTTTTGGTACATGTATTTATCCCTGGTTTCTTGTTTTATTCTGTTTTGATAAATCTATTTATTTGGAGATCCAGATCTGTCTGATAAAGCTGATTAAAGCGCCTTCTCAATTCACCACTCCGTGCTGGCTCTCCTTTCCCTGGCAGGCTCGAGGGTTTCTCATGGGTCCACGTTACGACTCTAGGGCCATGCCAGGATCCCATCCCAACAGGGTCTGCTGCTCCGGCTCCCGTAGTCGCTCACATGCCCTCCTCGGGGTTGGGACAGGGGAACCGTGGCCTGGGCAATGTCTCCTTCACCTCCGGCTCCTGTGCAGGAGGGTGGCAGCTCGGCCAYGCTCCCTTGGACACATGGTGCAGCTGAGGACCACCCTGGTCTTTCTCTGCTGCAAACGGATGTCTGTGGWCGACTGATGGAGGGAAGTGGGAGGTGGGGACATGGGGAAAAGATTCCCCAAAGCCCACATATGGTTCCCCTGGCTGCAGAGTCATGCAGGGACGGAGAGGGTGGATGACCCCCACTTTGGCTGAGCATGGTCAGAGAGCCCCATTAAATCCCTTCGGCAAATGCTAGCTGAGATAAGTGGACATCTCTTGCCCTCACAACGCAGCTAGGTGCCCCAGCTGCCTCTGGCTGCTGCTGCTGCTGCTCATCAGCCCCATCTACAGAGGAGGCCGTGCTGGAGGAGAGATACAGGCCTGTCCATGAAGGGGTGGGAGGTTCTCTGGTGGATGTTCAGGTYAGGACATGGGACAGGACTGGCTGGTCCCATTGGATCACTCTTCAGCACGTAGACAGCCATCACCCAGGCACAAGGCTGGCTGCTGCAGGGGCCAAGGATGCTGGGCGTGAGGTTATTACCTGGAGGATATTGCACTGATGAGAAGCTGGGGTTTTGCAGAGCCACGTCCCAGTGATGACGTAGCCACATTTGCATGCCACGTGGATGCTTTGCTCATTGTGAACTTGTCTTTGGGGGCTGGCGGGCGGAGGATAGCATCCCGCTGCGTGGGGTGGCACCGGCACAGCCCTGACCCCACCTGGGTACAGTCTGCAGTTGGTTTGGGGCTGAAAACTGAGCTCAGCACTGGCAGCTGGCACGAGGGTCAGGCAAAGGCTGGGGGCAAACTTGGGCCAGGAAACGGGAGGTTCTGGYGTGCTGGAAGGACGCCTAAGAAAGCTGTTAAGTGAGTGCAGGTGCTCTCTCTTGGAGAGGCAAGTGCTCATGTGGGGCTATAAAAGGATCAATAGCAAGAGTAGCTCCCACCCCGGGAATGGTTGTGCCTTCTCCTTCTCTCTTCATTGTGCTCCAAAAGGCCAGGGGTTGCTGCCACGCGCTTGGGATGTGGACYGACACCAGGCCTGCGCGCATGCAAAGGACGGCGGACTTGGCGCGGGAGGCTTGCAGGCGCGCGTGGGGCCCAGCCCTTGGCCTTGGAGCCAGCAGGAGACCAGGCGCGTCTCCAGCTCCCGGCCTCGGCTGCTCCAGGCCTGCAGCAAAGAGCAACCAGGGAGAAATGCAGCAGCGAGAATGCCGGGACGCCGGCACACGTAGACCTGGTACTGCTGCACCGGGCACTTCCATTTCAGCAAGGTGGAGGCACAGTTCAACACTGCTCAGGCTAATGACAGCTAAAGTGGCAGGGAGCGGTGGCCTGCAGCCTGTATCCATGGATCAGGGAACGATGGATCCAAGGGATTTTCTGAGCTTTGTTGGCAGGACTGGCATCACAACCACGTTGCAAGGGTACATTCCCTTGATCCCTGCCACAGCTCTCCCAGCGAAGGATCCCCAACATCCCCATGCTGCTCCGTGCCGGGTTCCTGCCCCCAGTGCTCCCCACCGCACTGTGTCTAGCCGTGGCTTGCAAGGCTGCGCAATGCACCGGGAYGTGTGTCTGATCTAGTTAGATTTACCCAAGTAAAAACAAGGACCCCATCAAACTGGTGATGCTTTTGGGGCTGGTTGCCTGTTGGACATCCCAGCGGCCAAATGGAGAGGGGGTAAGTCCCAGGTCTCGGCTCATGGCCGGAGCAAGGCTGCTGAGTGCCTGACTGCAGGTGAGAGCTTGCGGGGAGGATGCTGCCAGTTCGCTGGCAGAGGCTGATCCTTCTCTCGTCAGCCTAATTAACTCACATTTGCAAGCTCTAATTGAAGCAGAGCTAAGGCCCAATTTAAGCTTATTTACCAGAAGCAGTGGATATTTGAAATGAGGTTGCCCAGTTGGGTTCCTAGGGATGGCCTCATTCCTAGGAGAAAATTTACCCAAACCCTGCACTGTCCAGCCTAGATGAGGTTTCCTGAAGGTAGCTATAGGYTATCAAGCCCAAACGCAGACAGGAACTGTCTCCACAGAATCACAAAATGGTTGAAGTTGGAAGGGACTTCTGGAGATCACTTAGTCCAACCCCTCTGCCCAAGCAGAGTCACCTAGAGCACATCACCCTCAYCATAAAGAAGTTCTTCCTCCTGTCCAGATAGAACWTGTTTCAGTGTGTGCCCATTGCCTCCCATCCTGTCGCTGGGGACCACTGGAAAGAGTCCGGCCCCACCCTCTTGTCACCTTCCCTTCAGATACTTGGACACACTGATAAGATCCCCCCTCAGTTTGCTCTTCTCCAGGCTAAGCAGGCCCAGCTCTTGCAGCCTCTCCTCCTAAGAGATGCTCCAGTTCCTTCATCATCTTAGTAGCCTTTTTCAGGACTTATTCCARTAGGCCCATGTCTCTTGTACTGGGGAGTGCAGAACGAGACACAGCACTCCAGGTGAGGCCTCACTGAGGCTGAGCAGAGAGGGAGGATCACCTCCCTTGACCCGCTGGCAATGCTCTTCCTAATGTAACCAGGGATACCACTGCTTTTTGCCCTGCTTCCTCCTTGCAGGATCCTGAACTCTACCATCTTATAATGACCAGTATGGGGTACAACTTAGTGAATAACATAAGTGCCACGGAAACAGAGCCTCTCTAACGTCTCCTTATTACTCTTGGTAGTTCTGAAATAGATTGACTTACAGTCTGGGGATTGGTTTTTCAGATACTGCCGTTTCGTAGCAGAGCATGGGCACCAATCACTGCAGTGGAGGGCTGGAAACGAGGTCCTGGCTCTAGTTCCTGCCAGCGTCCTGGAGCCCTTCTATGCACTCTCCCAGTGATGCTGGACAGTGGTTAGTACTGGGTGCTCCATGGCCAGAAGAAACCCTGCAGCAAGCAGGTATGGAGAAATCTACCTGGGATGAGATCCCTCCTTGGCTTCCATCCCTTACTAACTTATAACTAGAACATGGTGCATTGCCCTGGTTTCTTGGCTGGTGCTGTTGTTCTCTTGTGGCCTGGGTRCATTCTTTTGCTGTCGCTGCTGTTGGTGGTGGTTGCAATGAAGTTGGTTCAAGGACCCGCATTTACCAGCCTGTGTGCTGTGGGGTTAGGTGCTGCGTGCACCCATCATGAGAGGAGGAGCTTAAAGGCTGAGATGATGCTCTTTTCATGGGGTAATCACAAATGTGACTGATCTGCACTTCTAGAGAAGTGGAGCTTTTTTCATCTCTTAGATYCATCATATTGCCCTGGTGCTGGATGCCTCTAAGCAGCATCTCATCTTCTTAGGTGTCAGTTTTTTCCACTGTCTTCAGTCCGTTAGGACTTGGCCAGGTTCCTGTTGCCTGCAGGTCAGGTTTTCTGCTGTGTTTTGTCTATCCCTTTACTGCAGCCCTGCTTTGGGACAYGGTCATAAAAGGCACACCATAAATTTTATACTGATCAGTAAAGCACTTTCTTGGCTGCTGTTCCCCCTCCCTCACCCTGCACAAACCAAAGGGATGAGCTTGTGTTAGGCAGCAACCTGCTACCGCGCAGTCCAGCTGTCTGATCTCCACGGCCCAGCTCCAGGCACGGGCCAGAGAAAACCAAGCTGACATTGCTTCTTGCTAGTTTGGTTGGAGGAACGATCTTGGAGACGGATCTGCTGGTGCAAGGCACCTCACCAGCTCTACGCCCTGAGCAGCGTGCTGTCAGAGGGATACAGCAAAGGGGGGGCACAACACAGCATTTCTCAGCCTAAGGAAGCCCAAAGCATCCCTTCTGCTTACTGTGATGAGGCATGAAGGCCCTTATCCATCTGAAGTGATTCCTGAGGGATGAGACACCCTGAGCTAAGGGGTAGGCTTGGATCTCCTTCTAGATAACAGAGTTGCATGAGTAGGTTTCTTGGGTGGATTCCTCATTCTTCTCCACCCATCCTTCTCCAGCCATAACCTTTCGAGCTGTCTGGCTTTTTCTTCTCCACAGTGGCACAAGAGGGAGAAGACATCAGCTTTATCTTGGATTACTGTGAATGCTGGCCAGTGCCAGAGACCTTCATCTCTCCCAGGACTATAAAAAWGAGCCCAGTACCAGTAACCTATCACACAGGAGAACAGGAGATGCACACACGGGCCATGAGGGGTGGTAATAAGCTTCCCATGCAGCACTCCCTTGTGACGTGCTGCTGAGGAGAGTCAGAGATTTGCTCCAGGAGTAAAACAGGCTGTGGATAATCAACTGCAGCAGTTTCAGTGATATGCCAGAGCTGGCTTCCCCTGGGATCCTGCCCTAATGACCATGCCTCCCCTTGGGGGTCCTCTTAGAGGCTGCTTTCCCTGCAGGGGCATTTCTGGAGATTAGCCCTTTTAATTGGATCAGCAGCTGGTGTTTTAAACCCATCATTTYGCAGTTGATCGTATCAGCTCCCTCTCCTCCAGGACTTGCGTCTGTGGCTCTCTGTTTACCTCTGCAAGAATTAGGCCATTTTCATCCTGAGCTATGAGGACAGGGTTAATTTGGGGACAGAGCTGGTACCTGACGCTGGAAAGCCTTTCATCTCTTGCAACAGCGAGTTCCTAGGGCATGCCCAGGCTTTCTGTGTTGGGTTTGCACATTCGCTGGCGTGGAAAGGACCTGCTCTGTGGCGGGGACTTGTGATGCTGCTTCTGGTGTTTGCTGGGAGAGATTCCCTGGGAAGGAGCTGCAGCCACAACACTTCTCRCCTCTGCCTGCTTGTGCACCAGGAGCCAACCCTCAGCAAAGTGCCACTAAAGTGCCCATCCCTCATCCCACTGTCACCCTGGCTGGCRTGGAGTGTCCTGAGCCCACAGGCATGGTACTAGGCAGCCTGTAGCCATGGTTTGGGATCCAGTGTGGATGGAGCCATTCCTGGTGGGCAGCAGGGCTGGGACAGCACTGATTTGCAGCTCATAGAGCCATATGCTGGAGAAAATCCTTCTGTTTCCTCTCTCCTACATGTTTCAGCTCTTTTCTTGGGGTTCTCCTGGTGCAAAGGCTGAGGTTGATTATGATAATGACTTTTTCATCCAACTCCATTTGTGCATCCAGCTTGGCACTTGCTGGGGGTGTTAAGGGTTTTCAAACTTCTCCTCCTCCAAGCTCAAGAGCGGTGCATCCCTATGAGTAAGAAGTGCAGCAAAAATTGCAGGAGACCTGCCTAGGTGAGCAAGGAGCTCCTGGCCAAATTCAGACAGAAGAGGAAAGTACACAGAATGTGGAAGAGGGGACAGGCTACTTGGGAGAATTACAGGAATGCAGTCAAAGTATGTAGAGATGCTGCGAGGAAGGCTAAGGCCCAGGTCGAATTGAGTCTGGCAACGGATGTCAAGGACGACAGGAAGGGCTTCTTCACATACATCAGCAGCAAGAGGAGGACTAGGGAAAACGTGGGTCACTACTGAATGGGGCGGTGGCCCTGGTGACAAGGGATGCAGAGAAGGCAGAGTTACTGAATCCCTTCTTTGCTTCAGTCTTCACTGCTGAGGGCAGCCCTCAGGAATCCTACAGCCTGGATGTGAGGGAGAAAGTCCAGAGAAGGGAAGACTTTCCTTTGGTTGAGGAGGAAAGGATTAGAGACCTTCTGGGCAGGCTAGACATCCACAAATCCATGGGCCCGGATGGGATGCACCCACGGTTACTGAGGTAGCTGGCGGATGTTGTTGCCAGGCCGCTCTCCATCATCTTGGAAAGGTCCTGGAGAACTGGAGAGGTGCCAAGAGGCCTGGAAGAAAGCCAGCCTTCAAAAAGGGCCAGAAGGAGAACCCAGGCAACTATAGGCCGGTCAGTCTTACCTCCATTCCTGGTAAGGTGATGGAACAACTCCTTCTGGATGTCATCCCCAGACATATGGAGGAGAAGAAGGTGATCAGGAGTAGCCAGCATGGATTCACCAAGGGGAAATCCTACATAACCAATCTGATAGCCTTCCATGATGGAATGACTGGCTGGGTAGATGAGGGCAGAGCAGTGGACGTTGTGTACCTTGACTTCAGCAAGGCTTCTGACACTGTCTCCCATGGCATCCTCCTAGATAAGCTCAGGAGGTGTGGGTTAGACGAGTGGACAGTGAGGTGGTTTGAGAACTGGCTGAAAGGCAGAGCTCAGAGGGTCGTCGTCAGTGCTGTGGAGTCCAGTTGGAGGCCTGTGGCTAGTGGCATCCCTCAGGGCTCAGTATTGGGTCCCATCCTGTTCAACTTCTTCATCAATGACCTGGATGAGGGGACAGAGTGCCTCCTCAGCAAGTTTGCCGATGATCCCAAGGTGGGAGGAGTGGCTGACACACCTGAGGGCTGTGCTGCCATTCAGAGAGAGCTGGCCAGGCTGGAGAGCTGGGTGGAGAGGAACCTCCTGAGGTTCAACAAGGGCAAGTGCAGAGTCCTGCACCTAGGGAGAAATAACCCTGTGCACCAGTACAAGGTTGGGGCTGACCTTGTGGAGAGCAGCTCTGCAGAGAAGGACCTGGGAGTGCTGGTGGATGACAGGTTGACCATGAGGCAGCAATGTGTCCTTGTGGCCAGGAAGGCCAATGGTCTCCTGGGGTGCATTAGGAAGAGTGTTGCAAGCAGGTGGAGGGAGGTGATCCTGTCCCTCTCCTCAGCCTTGGAGAGGCCTCATCTCGAGTACTGTGTCCATTTCTGGGCTCCCCAGTCCAAGAGAGACGTGGAGCTACTAGAGAGAGTCCAGCGCAGGGCTGCGAGGGTGATCCGAGGACTGGAGCACCTGCTCTATGAGGAACAGCTGCGAGAGCTGGGCCTGTTCAGCCTGGTGAAGAGCAGACTGAGGGGGGATCTTCTCAATGTGTACAAGTACCTGAAGGGAGGGTGTCAAGGGGATGGGGACAAAGTCTTTTCAGTTGTCCCGTGTGACAGGACAAGAGGCAATGGGCAGAAATTGAAGCACAGCAAGTTCTGCCTGAAGGCGAGGGGGAATTTCTTCCCTGTGCGAGTGACGGAGCACTGGACCATGTTGCCCAGAGAGGTTGTGGAGTCTCCTTCTGTGGAGATCTTCAAGGCCCGCCTGGATGCAACCCTGTCTACCATGCTGTAGGTGACCCTGCTGAGCAAGGGGGTTGGCCTAGATGATGTCTGGAGGTCCCTTCCAACCTTACCAATTCTATGATTCTATGAAGGGTAGGTTCGGTCTGGGAATCATCGCTACCACTTGTGTTTGTTCTCCTTACTCAGGGGCAGCTCAGCATCTTTGTACCCTTTCTTTACAGATAGGCCAGCTCCCTTTCAGCTTCTGAGTGGGTTTTACAGCCCTGTCACTCTCCAGCATTGCTGGTTGTGGCTTGCATTTCTGATCTGCTCAGGGAACTAGAACAGAACCTTGTATTTGTGGCTGTGTTTGCACAGCCACAAGCAAGGAGGCATCTCAGTTCAGGTAAACTGTGCTTACCTGAAGCATTGAGAGAAGAAACTCAGCAAACACCCAAATACAATTTATCTATATGGTACCAAGAGCTCTGGAGGTTCAAAGGGAAGTTCCCTTAGTTCAAGGGAACCTGGCATAGACTAGGACACTAGACCTGGCCTGGAGGAGGAAGAGACATCAGCACCCAAGCCATCCAAAGAGAAGGGCTCTCACCCAAAGGCTGAGATGACAGTTGATGGGTTTTACCACCCTGCCTGCATGTGCCCGATCTCTGACAGCACTTTTTTGGGGGGGTAGAATGACATTAGTTCTGGGTGCTGCTGGCTAGCTGCTCTGTTTAACTTGCTGGGAACTTCCTGGGACATTTACAGGTCCATCCGTGCAATTACCACAGCAGCATCTCTCCGTCTGAGAGGAGAAGAAYGTGGCTCCAGGAGGCAATACTAATGCCCAGACGTGTTTAATGTGGCCTCTCTGGTTGGTGCAGTAGTTCTCTGCTCACTGCAGACCCTTCTTCTTGCCCCTCAGGGAAGCTACTTTTTATCATGTGTATGTAGGAGACTTTCATCCTTACAGTGGTTCTTCCACCAGTCACCTCTTGCTGCCAGTTAACATGAGGCCTTGCCTGTATACGCRGTGCAGAGGAGGAGCTGATCCTGGTGCTCAGTTGTCTTTACTCTGCACCRGGACTTCAGTATGCCAGACTCAGGCAAGGCACTGGAGAACTTATTTTCACCCTGCAAAGTTGCTCCAGAGAAGCTTCCTGTGTTTTTGGGGCCTTTGGACCACAGTCTACCCTCAGCGCTGCTCACAGACAAGCAAGCTTGGGCTGGAAGCCTTTGAGAGTGGCTTCGTATGATCCCACAGCCTGGTAGGTGGACCACAAAGCTGCCAGTGGATCCACTAGCTAGTGCCYGGGACACAGTGGCTGGCAAAGCCACCTACCAAAACACCTTTCAGGAGAAGCCCTTCATAATTCACAAGCAAGTACATGAAATTGAAAAGGCACCAGACGTGGGAGCAGAAAACACACATGAGCTATAATTGCAGCTTCTTCTGCAGGCCCTGTAGCTCCTGCTGGCTCTTCTTCAATCACTGCACAGCTACCKCTCTTCTTCTGTTATGATCAGCTGTGTGTGTAATAACTGTATTGCATGTCCCAGGGCCAGCGTAGATGAGCTGAGATGCTTTCACTCTCCGCAGACCATGTTTGGGGACGGGGTCCAGTCTGGGTCCACCAGCACTAGGCAGCTGCTGACAGGCTGGAGTGAACCCAGTGCAGCCCAAAGCTGGTCGAGGCTGGAGCCCAGGATGTGTGAGGAGTGGCTGAGAGCTGGGGCTGTGCAGCTAGAGAGGAGACGTTCAAGTGGGACTTCATTGCCATCTGCAACTCCCTGCTGGAATGGTGCACAGGAGCTGGACTTGTCTTGGAGGTGCTTCAGGCAGGACAAGAGTTGGCAAAACAAATTTTAACAAAATACTAGATACACTGAAAAGAATYTTGCCTGGAAGGTGGTTAAAACTTGAATAAGGACCATGAGAAGAAAGAGGATCTCCATYCTCGGAGCTACTCAGACCTTGCCTGGACACAGTCCTGAATAACCTAATGTAGGTTCAGCATTGTCCCTTCTTGGAGCGGGAGACTGGATTAGAGACCTCCTGAGGTCCCTTCCAACCTGAATTATYGTGTGGTTCTGTGCTCCAGGACGGATGGCAAGTCACCATCAGAAATCTTGGCTGTACCTCTGGGATCTTAGGGTTTTTTTTACGTCAGAGCCATGCTATTTCATGCTCTATTATCAGGTTAGTCAAAACACTTCTCTAAACTATATATCTATATAATTGCCAGCTACACTCACTTCCCTGGCTCCTGCTGTTTTCCATTGCATCGGATTTTCAGTCATGCAAAATATCTACTTTCACCTTAATCTGCATGAAGCCCTCCTTCTCTGCAGGAGGCTCAGGAATGAAGAGGAAGCCAACATCTCTCGGCTACTTTTATTGGAGTCTTATTTCCCATCTGGAAAGATGGGAAAGACAAGTCTACCCAGACCAGTGACATTCATTTCTCAATTCCTATAGCTGTGCTGGAGACCTCCTCGGGGCTCTGCTCTTCTCAGATCCCGTGGGCTCTGCCTGGGTCAATTTTTGGTTAGGAGACTCCATGTCTCCTTCTTCTGGGGTCTGTAGCAGATCGGGGTGTTGCAGTGCTGTTAGTGTCCTGCTATGGGAGACTTAAGTCACACAGAAAAGAGGATTTGGGTGGGTTAGGTGCTACAGTGAAACTCCCTTATAAAGCCTTTGGCTCTGGAAACAGCTTGAATTCTGGGTCCTAGATGAAGCATCTCCCAGTGAATGGTGGAAATGTCATATTCCCCCGGTTCTTCCCCACTGGCCCTTGTTCCCCAAAAGACTGGGATTTTTCTTAGCAAAACATACCTGTGACTCTTCGTAGTGCCTGTTTAATCCAGCAGCGTTCCTCTCTYGAAGCTGAGACCCTCATGTTTCCTCCTATCTTCTTCCAATCTGCTGAACTTTGCACATCCCTTTCTTTTGCAGTGGTGAGAAATGGAGAAACCAGAGTATTGTCTGTATTAAATAGCTCACAGGCTGTTTTCGTGCCACTGCGAACCTGTCTCCTCTCCAGACTAAACAGTCCTAATATTTCCTGTCTCTTCTCACATAGAAACGTGTCTGTAATCACTCTCTCTCCCTGTTTCTGCACCTTTTTGGATGCCGTAGCAGTTCAGGATATACCTAATCTGGCTGGTTATATACTCCGGCAGAGCTGCTGGGGGAAGAAGATCACATTTCCCTGTTTTCAGCTTTGTCAAAGACTGACACCCCCAAAACTGGAAAACAAAAAAGAAGAAAGATTTGCCAAAGGTTTGGGATCATACAGATGCTGGAARAAGCCCCCTCTTGTCTGTGGTGCTGGGAGGATGGGCCTGTGCCCAGCCGAAGGGGTGATGAGAAAAACAGGGAAATCCTCGGAGTCTGACCATCCTGGAGCCAAAGGAGGGATCAGAGATGTAGGAAACGTGACCAGCAAGGCCAGACTGAAGCTCGGAGGAAAGGGGGTGAAAAGGAGCTGTCTCTGCGCCGCGTACGTGCAACATTGCCAGTCACGGGTGCGGGATGTCCAAAGGGCTTCGCCTTCCGTGGGTAAACGTTAGGGAGCCCGCAGAAAGCCTGGGAAGGGGCTGGTACCGGGAGAAAACAACGGGGCAGGAAAGGTCTCAAGCACAAAACATCAGTGGAAAGAGATAGGGAATAATCTGTTTTCCGTGGGTTGAGGGTCTCTTAGTCTGGAAACTGCAGCCATGGAGGCAGAAGCTAGACCATAGGAAGAGTTGTTTTTTTTTTTTTTTTTTCCCCAGGAAGGACACTCTCCCCTGCATAAGGAAGCAGGCTAAAAAGAGTATAAAGGATCCAGAGGAGCATCCTATGGCACTCTTGCTCCTACCTGAGCCTCCCGGAGGCTTTTGCCCCATAGGATCCCAGGGAGCTACATTGGCATCTTCAGCCGGGCGCGACTCCCCGAAGCTGGAGTCTCCAGCCCAGGCTCGGTGATGCACTGAGATTGCATTTCTCGCTCTCTTCTTTTTTGCTTATGTTGCCTCAAAGATATGGGAGCTGGTAGGAACTACTCAGCCCCTGGGGGAGAGTCCGGTTTGTGTGYGCTGGATAAATCCAAAGGAAACTGCTTACAAGTCCTTCTCACCAGCACTGCCAAAAGGCCATGATTCAGTGCTCTTTTTTTTGCTGTTTTTTGGTAGAAATTAATTAGTTCGGGCCCATCACAATTATCTAACTCAATGAGCACAACAATAACCCACTGTTTAAAGGTTGTTCATGGCCGTTTAGCACCATCTGGGTCCTCTGATCAGTGGCTTTGAAAACAGTTGAAAATGAAGTAAGAAGGATTGCTTGGCCCAGACACCCCTTTTTGTATCCCAGCTGCACAGACGATGAAAATAACCCCGATGGACACATCAGACATGAGGAGAGGGACTGCGGAGCAAATGTCACCCTGTATCTCACAGCATGTCTCTGAGCCACAGGTCTTATTTCCCCACCTCTTGCAAATGGGAAAGCGGTGGCCTTGGCGGGGGGAGCAGGGTTGAAAAGCCAGGCCTAAACCCCAAATTGGCAAGAAACTGCACTGAGTGTGTGGCCTCCCTGGGCCTTGAGTGAAATGTCTGATGCCCCAAGAAAGTAACACTTGAGGCATTCCAAAAGGAAAAGATGGATACCCTCAAAGGGACATGGTTACTAGTGGGCTGGTTTCTGCAGATGRTCAGAGGAGCTGGCTATTCGGTTGTCCTGGAAATCATGTTGTTTCTCATCGGATGCTAAAACATGGACTTTGAGGCTTACCAGATTGCTGCTTTGCTTTGGAAGCTGCTTGAGAGAGATGGGCTAGAGTGAGCCCAGCCACCCCACGGAGTAARCTGGAAAGCAGGGGTGAGTGAGGAGCCTGACTGTTTCTTAAGGGTGAGTGGCTACTCCCCAGGTCCCAGCCTATCCAGAAAGGGACYGAGAGTCTGCAGGAAACTTGGAACAGAGTAGAGTTGCACACCAAGGGTGGAGATAAGAAGTAATATTCCCCAATAGCTGGTCTCTGGTTGCCCTGATCTCCCAGTTGTGCCATGAACAGACACACACATGCAGATGAATCTCTGCTAGCTTGTGCAGACCTATGGCCTTATCATTAAGCAATCCCTCAGATCCCCTGGTCCCCCCAGGAGCTGGCTAGGACCCTGTTGTCCCTCTAGTAATCARCTCTCAGACCCTCTGATTACTCTAGCATCCAGCCCAGACTTTCAGCTGTTCCAATACCWGTAACCCAAGCCTCTTACCTTACTCACAGGCTACTCTTGCTTCATGCAGAGTGAGACATGAATTTCCATGTCCAGTGGGATTCCCTGCACTGGGTGGGGTGGTCTTAGGACAGCTTTGGCCAGTTAACTGTGTGATCCCACCACTTTCCTCTCACCTTTACATCAGGGAACATGTCCCCTGGGCCCATGAACCCCTCAGCATGGGAGGAGCGGTGGTGGTATGATGGGCTTTGGTGTCCYCATCATCACCACCCTGCAATTACTTGCATGACCAGTTGGTAGCATGACTCAAGTACAAACTTTTCTTGGATGTCTACTAGACAATCTTGAAACTTGTTCATCTGATAGATTTTTTGGTCATGTGATGAGGAAGAGGCTTGTGGGAAGTGGTGGATTTCAGGTGGTCAGAGGAACACAACTAACATGTTCTTTGCTTTGGGGAAGGGACAGGTCCTGGCCTGGCTGGGGTGGTGAGATTCAACCCACRGGCTGGAGGTCAGCCACTGACCTCCCAGGGTGGGTGAGACTAGCCCAACACTATTCTCAGCCTCTCCTGACAAGCTGGTGGCTCTGGAGACAACGGTTGTGTTGTGTGGGTGTGCACACGTGAGGCAGGAAAACAATGAGTCATGCTGAACACATGGGGCTCGGGGCTGGCGTCCCCTTGGCCTCCTTTCCCGGTCGGGGAGGGTTGCAGCCCGCCTGTTCAGGGCCCGTTTCCAGTCTGTATGCCCTAATCCCTTTGCAAACACGATGAGGTAGGGCAGCAGCTCGGCCAAAAAGGGAAGGCGACACCAGCTCCCGCGGCGGGTGGTAGGAGGGCTCGGCTGACTGCAGTGGACAGTCTCCAAACACTTTGATAACCCCCCCCCGTCCTACGGTTGCACAGCGTCCTCCTAGCACAGAATGAGGGGTCCGAACTGGGGAGGTAAAACAAAAGAAATGCACCAATTCGGCTATGCCATAATAATCATTTCCCATGTGCTATACATGCCTGTTCGACAAGGTTATCCTGCCATGAACCCTCCAAGACCAGCCAGTGGCTTGTTTGGTTCCTTGTCTGGTTCAGACTGAGCCAACAGACATCAAAATCGACCAGCACGGCAAAGCGTCCCCCRCCAAGGACTGCATCTCTCCTGGAGGCCAGGTTTCCTGGGGCTCAGCCCTACTACTGCGAAGGTAGTGTCATCTGACGTGTTCAGGATAAGGGGCAAGGAAACATCACTGGGCCAACGCAGCATTAAATAATCGATCAAAAATCTATCTAGTCCTCCAAGGAATATAGCTGCCCATTTTTGTCTCTRTATGCAACATCTTTATTAAAGGATATCAAAACCCATGAGTGCTTGTAGTGATCGCTCAGTCCTCTGAGCCAAGAGAACTGGATTCAGGCCACTTCTGTGGGATTATTTAGCACCCAGCAAGCACAGACAGGGCAGGAGCTGGTGGTTCTTGCAATGGCCAGTAGTTACATGAGCTCAAAGGGGATCAGAGACAAATTAATGGAGTGGGCTGCTGTGAAATGTGACTGTCCAGTGGTGACCTCTGGCTCAGGAAGCCCCTTACCCACATCAGCCTGGGTGGTATGATGGGGCATGAATACCCTACAGGCCCTGTTCTTTTCTTCTGGCCTAAGTGACTTCTACAGGGTTGGGTGGTCTTTAGTCCAGCCCAGCATGCAAGCTCCTGTGTGCGTGGCCAACATTGCTGTTTGCAGTGGTGTTGAGATGGGACTGCCTCCCAGAGGAGGTAGGCTGCATCTCACCACACCTTTGCCCATAAGGAGCAGGAAAGKGAACATGTCAGATGTCTCTGGAGCATCTGATTTTGGGTGAACTGTGCCCTTGAAGCAGCTTTTCTCCTTGCTGGTTATTGAGGGGCTCTAAGGAGAAAGCAGCATCTGCATTTAAACATGGCTGTTTAGTTGGATGAGCCCCACTCGYGGCATCCCAGGCCATGCTGAGAGGGACACAGAGGGCTGAAGGGGGGAACCTTGCAGCCTCTGGGCTCTCCCTAGGTGCTGGAAGCAGCAGGGTAAATGTGGCAGCATGTGTGATACCATGGTGCAAATTCACGATATGGCCGTCCCAACGGCTTTCAAGAGAATAATGCGGGGAAATAGGAGGAAATCCTGAATGAGGTTTCAGGTAGTYGAACCTGTCACACCATAAGCTTAAGTGCTCACTCTGGGAGCACAAGGAATTGGCAAAAACACCCTGTTCTGCAGGCCTCGCCGGCCGTCTGACGGCTTTGCCAGTGAGGACAGAGTTCAGTAGTTTCTCTTCGCAGGGCTTGGGCTGCCAGCTGGAGCGGAGCGGTGTCCTGCCAGGCATGGAGGCTGTGCGCGTCGTGCTGCTCCTGCATCGCGGCTCAGCGAAGGGGAAAATCCCAAAGCCCTTTTAACACCAAAAGAAAAAAGGCCCTTGCTAAGAAAACATTGTGTGCGAGTGATTCATGTCAGCGGRAGTCCTGCTCCCGCTGCTGGATGCCTGATTCCGAGAGGAGGCGAATCCATCTCTGAAATGGTCGCAGCAGCTCCTGTTTGCAATAGAAAATACGATATTTCTTAGTGTTTATGGYCAGGAATGGCTCTTCCTAGGTGATTCCCTCAAGTGTTGCAGACAAGATTGAACCYGGACCAGCCAGTAGCTCCAGCCAAGTGCTGTGCTCCATGTGTTGTGTCTCAGTCCTGCCTGGCTTCCAAGGATGGGATGGGAGATTTTTTGCATCAACTGGCCTGTTATCCAATGTGTCTTTCCCTTCTCTGTGGTGTGAAGGCCCTTTTATGAGGGATTCAGTCCAATTTCCTGCTGGGACTGGAGACCTCTTGGAGAAAGTTGGGCAAGTCACTGTGGTCTTGCATGCTAGCTAGGAAGTGCTCCTGCTAGGTGGGGCCCTATTTCCCTCTTCYAGCTCTTGTTGCAAGTCCAGTTCCCACCCAGTGTTCATCCTGGGGAAGAGTGGGCCTGGGAGACCACCCCATGATCATTCTAGTCTGCTCTCTGGCTGGCCCCATGTCTCTCCCATGGTGGGATGCACAGCCACCCAACTTCTGGAGGACAAGGATAGTTATTCCACCCATGATATCTATGGTGCRATGGGTAGGGGATGCAGGACCTACTCCTACCAGTGAGGCTGAGAAAGGGATAAACTTCAGGACAGCTTCAACAGTGAATCCTCTGACCTCCGGGTGTTTGTACGGAGAAGAGGAACCACAGAGTATTAAACCTCTTGCTTAGAGATGGGGTGGACAGGCTGGGCCTAAGCTGATAGTGATATCTACCCTTTCACAGGGYTCTTCATGGGTGCATCTCACCCAAACTGGATTCCACTGCTGAGYGAAAAAGGGAGGGAGCTTTTGACATTAGAGGGACTGGATCCACTCCTGCAGGTCTTCAAAAAACCTACCTGTGTGGGAAATGCAGGCAGGTGTCCTCTACCAGGGTCCCCCACCACCAGGCACCTACCATTTCATTGAGTCAGCGCCACAGTTAAATGTGTGTTAAATCCAAATAGGCCAGCTGAGGGTGCAAATTTGAATAAATCTATTTTTTCATGTTTAAATGGCAGGTTTCTGCTAGGTGCTAAGCACTCTACACTCCATTTTGCTTCAGGGAGAACATAGGTGTCTCAGTCTCTTGCAGGACTCTGCAGGTCTGATCCTCTCTCCCTTGACTGGAGTTTTTCCACTGATGGAAGAGGACACTGAATGCAGTCCTTGTAACATAGCCTCTTGTGCTTGAGGTACATCTCCACGACAGGAAAGCCTGGTAAAATAGTCTTTTGTTYATCAGTTGACTGCCTGAGACAAGGGTTTGCTGAGGATTATCTATAAAGCTGCAAATAAGGATTTGGCATAGGATTACAGAGGGACTCGCTGAGGTTCCTCCAAACGTCGTCAGACTTCCGGCTCCTGTTTCATGGCAGGAGAATCAACACTAAGTAATGAATGGAAACATTGATCCACATCCAGGCTGCTTTTAACGCGTCCTAAGAAGCTGCACACACGTCTGTGAGGGTTTCTTCTCCCATTGTGTGGAATATAGAAATCTCGAGTCTATTGACGCAAYGGCCCAGATGTGACATAGACAAGAATTGCACGTTGTCCTTTCCTGGTGACCTTCCCTGTAAGTCAAGAGGACCTAGCAGAGCAAGAAGTTACACAATGGAGAAATGAAATGCTTTCAATAAGTGATGCAAAAAGCCTGTAGCTATTAGCRATTGCTACCTGAGCCAAGACTTTTTCAGGGGAAAACTGCAAACTATTTTGCTGACTTCCTGAAAAGGATTATTGGCATTTGAAACTGAATATGAATCATCAAAACCAACAAATAGAGCGTAGAGATCAACATAATTTGGCCCTTCATCTAGACAACCATTAACTTGGGGTAGGTTCCAAACATTATTAGAACAAACTCTCCAGACAGTATTCATCTGCTAATAAGCAAGAAATCTATGACTGACACTGGATTTCAGATCGGAATAGGTAACCACTGCCCTAAGATAACCAGATCTCCTAAAGTATTTCTGGGGTCTCTTGTCCAATCACTCTTGAGGAGTTAAACATTGAATTCACTCTACAGATGTGAACAGATCAGGAGAAAAAGCTGAAATCCGAGGGAGCTTTGCTGTTCACATTAGCATGGCCCAGTTTAACCCTAAGCGCACCAAAGGATTTTGAGGTAGGTTTTGTCTATGAAATGGAGGTTTCTCTGTCTAGCTGGTCAATGCCTTGGAGGAATGATTTTTTCATGTCCCTAAATTTGAGTTTTATCTGTCTTTGTGGAGTGACCCATGTCTGAGCGAGGCAGTGCTCCTAAGGAACATATTGCAAATTCTAGGAAGGGATAGATGATGGACTGGAAGGGGAGATAACCCTTGGCTCCCAGAAGGCRGTGGGAGCCTAGGGCTGCAGCTGTAGCTAGAGGTCCCAATGCAATTTTTTTCAGTGAGACCAGCAGGAGAAGTGTGGCCTGATCTCAGCCTGGGGCTCCAAAATGAGCCTWGAATGATGATCTTACCACTGCTGGGATCGTCTTGGGGATGGTCCCTCTTCCCCTGCAAAGTTTCTCACCCGCGGGAGCAGCCAGTGCTAGCACACCTGGTCTGGAGCACCCTGGGGAGGTGGGATAACGTTATCGAGTCTAACGCTGCCCAGCTCCCTTGCACAAAGGCACTGCAAAATACCTGCCAGCAGGATGGAAAAGAGGCCRGTTAGAGGGCAAAATTATGGGTGCCAAGTCTKCCATCCTGGAACAGGTGGGAGGACSCAAATCTTGCTTTATGTAGAGTCAGTAGCTTTACTCTGTCTACACCAAGGTAAGGGGAGTGAAGYCTCTTTGTAACCCAAACACCCTTGGATTTCTTYTTCTCTCCTACAAAAGAAAAAGAAACAGAGATGGATTAAAAGAGAGAAGATGAAAAAAATAACTGAGAGGTATAGTTTTTACATGCCCGAATGTGGTGGGAGACASCATACCAGGGCAAGGAGAGATTGTCTCCAGGTGCTGTCCCACCCCTGACACAGTATAGTGCAATGTGTGAGCAGGAAAATTTGGGGAAACAACATCTGGGTGTCCATGTGGGACATTCAATGGGGCCCTGGGTGCGATTGCCTCTGAGCATGCTCCTCTCCTACGTTCTCCTCTCCTCTCTCCCTTCCTGTCTTTTCAGAGATTTTTAATATACATCGTGGTGGCTCATGAAACTCTCTGGGGTCTGATGCAGGGTGCAACCCTTTCTTTGATGTGGGAGGGACACATTCTGCTCCCTTTTCCGGCTGGTGGTCCAGGCTCGAAACCCTGGGTTCTTGGGCAGCGTATGGCATTAGTTTGTATTTTTCCTCTGAAATGAGTTTTGAATTTGTCCCAAACAGGCAATAAAAATTCCCAGATCTCCATGTATGCTGCCTCAGCCAACCCTGTGCCTGCAGCCTTCCCTTGCCCTGAGGYATCTTTGCATTGAACAGCCATGATGAGTCATGACAACCAACATAGCCCTCCCCATTCCCACTCCCATGACCATTTTCTGTGGTCATTCAATACCCTCAGGGTATTGTAATAGCCCCAAGGAGCCTTCCCATCCCCATAAACACAATCCATCTACTGGCCTCGGCCCCGTGTGCTGTAATCTCCTTTCCTGCCTGGGGAGTGCCTCGTGGCATGGTGCCAAGGCTTGTGAAATGATGCAAAACCCCGTGAAACGGTGCCAAGCCTCCTGAAACAGGGCCAAGTCSTGCAAAACGGTGCCAAGCGCTGGCCATGGCACTGCTCATCCCACTGCAGGGGAGCGCGCTGGAAGGCTGGAGGTGCCGTGCCAAAGCTGTGTGCTCTTGGAGGCGGCTCCCCGAAAGTGACACGAGTTCTGCCCGGATCCGYGGATTGATCCGTATTGATCTTCTCGGCATTTGCTGGAAGTGGCAAGATCCCAATGGCATCACTTGGCTGAGGATGAGTGTGAGCGCGTGTCCCCTTGCAGTCCATGAAACCCCAAGTGCTGTGCAAGTCAGACGGGTGCCTTGGGCAGACAACCCATCTGTCAGGCTTGACTTCCTAAGGAGTCAGCAGCTCAGATTTGAGGAAGAGCACACGAAATGGGCCGGTGGGGAATGTCCCTTCACTGGGAGGCTCCTTTCCCAGTTCCTGGCACAAGCTGGGTCTGGACCACTAAGGTGGATATTGATTCTGAAACCTTCTTCTTCCWCAGCCACCAGCAGCTCCACGAATGTAAGCAGCCCCTCTTGAACCTCTCTGGATCCTTGGCCTCCATAAGGTCTTCAAGAAGGTCTTAATTTGTGGGGGTGGGAAAGGCACTGCTGCTCCCTTCCTTGCGTGCTGCGTAGTCTGTACGGTCCCGCATCCTTCAATTCAATTTACTTCTGCAGAGCCCCAGGAGTGCCTTTGGCCCCAAGGTGACCACTCGTGGTTGGCACTGGAACAAGTGAGCTCCTGGGACTCGGAGCCTCCCCGGTGCCAGTCCCTGGAGCAGCARTCGCGAAGGGTCTCACTCCGGGACTCGGCTCCCCAGGAGTATCGTTGTCAAGCCCAGCGAGCGCACCTGACCSTCCCCACCGGGAGCTCGCAGGGCTGCCGGCCGAGCTGCTGCAGCTGGCCAATGTCCATGCCAAATATCTGCCTCAGGTTGAATTGAAAACGAAAAAAAAGATCAGCAGAAACAGCTTAGCTGTTCCTCGGAATAAACTCAGGAGGTAAATAGCCATTGCAAAACAGCAGCTTCGCCAAAGGAGGACTTTAAATTAAAAGCACAACAGAGCACTTCTTAGGGGTTTTCTTTTTGTTTGTTTTAAATGCTGTGTGTTTGAATTGTGTCTGAAACAGTGAAAAACATGACCAAAACTGCCTCAGGTGTGTGTGGAACAGACCATACACAGTATATTCTATATAATTTAGCATTTCACTAACATTGCAGGCATCCAGATGTTTCAGCGAGGGTTTTTTTTTTTTTCTTTCTTTCTTTCTTTCTTTTTTAATGTTTCTGAATTTTCCATCTCAGGAAGTACTTTGAGGCTTTGACCGTTTTCGCTAGCCCAGTTGAGTAACAGGGGAAACATCAGGATATCAGACCAGCCCTGGATACTGAAACGTCTGCCCCCACCACTCTATCCCAGCCCTAATCTACAGGGAAGGGGAATAATTCTGCTCTTAGGTGCTGGCATCTTGAATCATGGCATTTCCTGTCGTGGAGAGCTCTGGCAACGCCAGCCATCCTTTCACCAGTTGCGAAAGCGGGATGGTGTTGCAAACGTGAGGAAGGGAAACTGGAGTGAGATGACCTGACATCAGATCACGCAGCAGGTCCTCTGGGAAGTCGCTCTCAGGAACATCAAGGGTGAGAAGGGCACGAGGAGCAGCCAGCATGGATCTGCCAAGGGCCAATCATGCCTGACCAACCCAGCTGCTGTCTGCAATGCAGTGACTGCACGGATGAGGGGAGAGCCGTAGACGTGGTCCACCTGGATTGTAACAAGACTTCCCTCACCGTAGAGTCTTCACTGCCAAACTGGGGAGATGAGGATGGCACTACAGGGTGGGTGGGAAAGAGGATGGACCATCTGGTTCCAAGAGCAGTGGTCARAAGTTTGAAGTTTAACTGGGCGACTGTTAGGGGCAGTGTTCCTCAGGGGCTGGACTGATGCCACATCTTCACTGGCGCCTGGCCACACTGCAGAAATTGCCCTGGGGGCCATAAATCGATCGCGAGCCAGCAGCGAGCTCTCCCCGAAGGTGTCTGAACAGGCAGCGAAAGCGAGCCCGCGGCCGCCCGCCTTCCCAGCGGGATGGATGCGTGTCTCCGGACGGCGCGGCGGAGCCGTCCTTCCGCTAGGAAGAGTGTGAACTTGCAGAAATCAGATAGGCTTTGGCTTCACCACTTTGTTCTGCCTTATGTCACTCAGCACTCAAGGTAACGCTGCTCCCTGCCAAGGAACAGCCTGTAATAACTTCCCACAGACACCGCACCGCTCGAACAAATGTATTTATATAAACTCGCCCTGTCAATAAACCCTGACACTTAATGGCAAGTGTGGTGTCTGCTGGGAGGGGAGGCTGTGGAAAGCAGAGCTGTGCTCAGCCACAGCCTCCTGGAGCGGCTGGGTAGATGTGGGACTGCAGTCCTGCATTTGGGAGCGGGGAAAAGGCTGGGGATGCTGCCGGGGAAGGGCTGCTCCTGATGAACCAGACCCCGTGAGGTGTTAGGCACCTCCACCGCAGAGACTGCAGTGGGAGCTGAGGCACCTCATTAGGGCTGTGATGTCTCAGAGTCTTTTTTGGACCTGGTCCTAGCTTTGAGCACTGGAAAAAAGGAAAAAGAAAAGAAAAGAAAGAGCAAGGAAAAAAAAAAAAGGCCTGTCTGGGAGATCATACATGAAGATCTGAAGTTCAGGCAAAGTGATTGCTGGGCTCTGCTTTGCCATGTGCATCCCGTGGCCTTGCATCTGCTGGAGCAAATGTTGGTGCTGCTTTTTGCAGGAAGGCAGAGCAATGCAAGCCTGGCAGCCTGCCCTCACTGAAACATGAGTGACACCAAGAGCAATTGGGCAAGAATGGGGTGCCTACCCCTGTAGCCAGGTTTCTCCTAGTTGCTGGAGGTGTTTCAGCTTCATCCTTTGAGAAACTGTCTTTGCAGCAGGGCTTAAGCTTTCCAACCGCTTCAAGCATTTGCTAATTTTTCTGTCCTTGTCTTGACAGCTTAGCTGCTATCCTTTCTTTGCTGATTTTTGCAGTGAAAGAGCATGCACAGGCGGTTCTTGCGCGATGCAAAGCCTGTGAGCCTGAGCGTGGCTCCCACGTCAGGTATATGCCTAGAACTGAAGGATGGGAGAAGGAAAGGACAGCTAGGGCTAATGCTGCTGGGCTTCTTTGAGATGCAAAAAATGCAGCCTTTCATGCTCAGCACYGGTGACAGGTAAGTGCTGATAAAGTGTTGTCTAGATGAGGCCCCTTTGGCTTGTTCATTGCCATGTAGAGTGGGATTAATGCCAGAAATCAGCCCCTGGCCTTTATACAGTTATTAAAATCTTGTGGGGATGGCTGCCCCAGCAGGAGACATGAGAGTGGTGGACACGAGGCAGATCAGCGCTGTGCTGGACTCCTCTGATGGGTGAGCAGGGCTGGATGAGCAGGCAGTTGGAGGAAGAGGCACCTYGACTAGGTCAAGTATATGCTCAAACGGGCTCGAAGTCCTCATCACCTAAAACGAGCTAGTCTTGGGACATGGAGAARTGCAGGACATGCAGAGAAAAGGTGGCCCACCGGGCGCTCAGCTAGGCAAAATGGTGCATGGAGCACTGATGCAAATGCTCCACTGTCATCTCTGGAGAAGGCCTTTTCCACCCTGCCTCTGGGCCTGTTTTGCAGCTACCTGCCTTTCTTTTTCTTTTTTTAGCTTCAGTCCCCAAGATGTGAGACTGTTCCTATGCCCTTGGACAGAAGCCATCCCCCGGGATCATCTCCACTGCCATTTCCCATCCTCTGAGCCACCCAATGCTGAAAAGGAAAGCACCCAAAGAAAAAGGGGGTGCAAGCAGAGCCCATCCAAAATGGGCCGATGCTCCTGCTGCCGGGTYGGGCAGACTGAGCGTCGAGCAGAAGAGCTGTCAGCATTCCCAGGGCGGGAGAGGCTGCGAATGCCGCGAGGTTGTTTTATTGCTGGAGTTACGATAACATCACCGTAAGTTAATTCCAGGAATCCTAAGCCTTGGCACGGGGAGGTGCTGGCGCGGGTGCTGTGCCACTACGCAATGAGGGGGCCGTCTTGTTTTAATGCACCGTTGGGAGGCAGCACGGCCGAGCCCTCTGCCAGCCCGGCGCTGGGGGATGCTTCCAAGTTGACCATCTCCCAAGTAAACAAGGGCCGGGGATTGCTGCCGGCTGATGCAGTCGCTGGTGGTGGAAGTACCTAGCGGTGCTCTTTGCCCAGCGGAAGTGGAAAACATGGCCGGCGAGAGCTTGGGGAGCACCCTGCTCTGTGCAATCAGGACCTGGAGACACCAYCCCTACACTGTGTCCCCCCAAACCCTGGGTGCCCACTGCGCCATGCAGCCCGGACATCCACCAGCTCTCACTATAGATGCTGCAAACTCCCTGTCACTGATACAACCCAGCTCCTCTTTCAGGTCCCATTTGGTGCCCTCTCCAGTGGGCTACATCTCCCAGTGTCTCCTCTGATGACAGAGCAGGGAGGTGTTCCCATGGCCAAAAGAGTGAGTCCCACCATCTTTTGTAGACACAATGATGAGGACAGTCATGGGGAACCAGCCAGTCTTGAGGTGGGCCATCATACTCAATGCATGAGTAGGTGCCCTCATGCCCATGGGTGCTGAGCATGGCTTCACTGCTGCTGATGGTGATTCACACCCAAACTATGGGGCAGAGGACACACATGGATGTCAAAAAGGTGAGAAAAGCAGGGAGGAGGGAAGGAGGAATAGCTGGCTTTGCCCCAGCCAGTCCAGGTGAGCAGGGAGTGTGTGTTTAGGTATTTGCTTTCCTGGGTGTTCGCAGATGTTCAGGTGGGTGCTGTTTTGCTACAAGCCCTGTCTCCATGCGAGTGCCCAGCACCCTGGCACTTACACTTTTCCCTTCCTGCCGTTGAAATTGGAACTGGGCCACTGCGCTGAGCTCCCTGCGTAATCGATTGGGGCGCGCTTGGCTTCGGCGCTGTGGGAGCCTGACGTCATGCTGGGGCAATGAGCAATGCTCCCCGGGCCCAATCGATTCCTCGGCAAATTTGTGCTCCGCATTATGCCTGCCTCACATGAAAGAGTCGGGAAAAACAGCAGGGCCGTGGGCATCGAGGTGGGGGGCAGCAGAAAGCTGGCCAAGATGGAGAGCTCTGCTGATAAGGAGCRACACGCAGGCTCCTTGGCTGAACCAGATGTGGGCTGAGATGCCCATTGGTGGTGGTCGCTGCTGCGAGGGGTACGCCAGAAAGGACCAAGTCRTCCTGCAGCAGGGCAGTCCCCAAGGACTGACCCACTGTGGATTCTTGGATGTCTCGTAAAGGTTGCGTCCACCTTATGACCTTTCCTGTGGTGCTTGGTAGTGGTTTTTTTACCCTTCAGTAGGCAAGCTGTAATCAAACTTGGAGACTTCTACACTTTATTTAAATCAGTTACGACTGAGCTAAAAAGTTGTGGGGGAGAGGTAAAGATGGGACAGCTAGACATACACAGCACAGCCACAACCTTATAATCCTTGGACAACTGGACTGAAGAAGGGCTACTACATACACACGGAGAAGGGGTATTGGCCACAGTGCCTGGTCCTGCTAGTGGATGTATCCCTCTGCTCTTACTGGGTTTCTGCTATTYCTCATTGTGGGTTCGTTAAGGAGGTTGGGAACAAAAACCCTCCGTGGCCATGCTATGCCCCACCACTTCCTCCAGGAGGAATGAGGCTCTTTTCCCAGTTGTGGCTTATTGGAAGGTCCTTCACAAGATCATTGCGTGGTGGGTCAAAGACAGCTCCTGCTGCCCTGCAGCCTCCCACCTCTCCCTGCACAGGACAAGCCATCACACCACTGCCACCTGGCATCTTAACCCTTTGAGCCCAGTCTTCACCAAACATTTACTGCTTTTTTTGGTGAAGGAGGCTGACCTGGGGCCAAGGTTCATGGAAACATCATCAACATGCAATTCACATTGTAGGGCAGGGGATGAGCAGTGGTTACAAGGGCTTCAGGGTGAGCTGGATCTCCAGCTGCATGAGGGAGCCCATAGAAAATGCTGATGGCAGTGTTACCCCACTGGGACCCCAAAGACCCATCTTTCCCTCCAGAAATCTCCCCTCTTTTCCGTTTTCCTCATTGGCTCCCCCACAGTTTAGTGGTTCAGGAGGGGAACTCAAAAGAGTTTCCCATGGTCAGATGTGGAGCAAGCAGGGGACAGGGGACTTGAATCCCCAAATCTCAACTCTCTGCACTGCTTTCTTACGGAGAGAGACAGCAAAGAAAGTCTCCCTGGGGCTTTTTTTGTACAGGGGTAGTTTAAATGTGGAGCTCCTTGCCACAGGAAAGTATGTAYGCTGACAGTGTGCAAGGGCTGGAAAAGCACTTAATTAAAATGAGGATATCCCACTCATATCCTCTTCCCARGCATTTGCTATTAGCCACCAGTGGAGACAGCAGATGGACTTTTCATGGTGCCTGTGATGGTTGTTCCCAAGATCCTACCTGGAGAGGCCAGCAGAGGTGTTTACTGAGGGACTCGCGAGGTGTGAGGGATCAGTGCATTGAGGTGTGTCTGTCCTCAGTAACAAACCCCCATGAGACACCAGCTCAAAGTCATTTGGAGGGATAACTCTGAGAGCAAAGGTTTTAAAGAGTGGAACTCCTCATCAGAAGAAAGAGGTCCAGAGGGGCCACACCAGGAGAGCTTTGACTGTTGCCTTGTCCCATAGAGCTGGTAGGAAATCAGATCAACCATTCACCCACTCCTCCCTGAACACCTTCAGGCCCCTTTAGATTTTACATACTTCTGTTGTATCCCCTTCAGTAACCTCTTTCCCATGGCTGGAGATTTGTCCTCCATTCAGCAGTTTCTTCACATGGAGGCAATCATAGAATCAATAAGGTTGGAAGGGACCTCTGGAGATCATCTAGGCCAGCCTCCCCGCTCAGCAGGGTCACCTACAGCATGGTAGACAGGGTTGCATCCAGGCGGGCCTTGAAGATCWCCACAGAAGGAGACTCCACCACCTCTCTGGGCAACCTGGTCCAGTGCTCCGTCACTCTCACAGGGAAGAAATTCCCCCTCACCTTCAGGCAGAACTTCCTGTGCTTCAATTTCTGCCCATTGCCTCTTGTCCTGTCACACGGGACAACTGAAAAGAGTCTGTCCTCATCCCCTTGACACCCTCCCTTCAGGTACTTGTACACRTTGATMAGATCCCCCCTCAGTCTTCTCTTCCCCAGGCTGAACAGGCCCAGCTCTCRCAGCCGTTSCTCAYAGRGCAGGTGCTCCAGCCCTCGGATCATCTTTGCAGCCCTGCGCTGGACTCTCTCCAGTAGCTCCATGTCTCTCTTGGACTGGGGAGCCCAGAACTGGACACAGTACTCGAGATGAGGCCTCCCCAGGGCTGAGGAGAGGGGCAGGATCACCTCCCTGGACCTGCTGGCAACACTCTTCCCAATGCACCCCAGCAGACCATTGGCCTCTTGGCCACAAGGGCACGTTGCTGGCTCACGGTCAACTTGTCATCCACCAGCACTCCCAGGTCCTTCTCTGCAGAGCTGCTCTCCACAAGGTCARCCCCCAGCTTGTACTGGTGCACAGGGTTATTTTTCCCTAGGTGCAGGACCCTGCACTTGCCCTTGTTGACCCTCAGGAGGTTCCTCTCCGCCCAGCTCTCCAGCCTGTCCAGGWCTCTCTGAATGGCAGCACAGCCCTCAGGTGTGTCAGCCACTCCTCCCACCTTGGGATCATCAGCAGACTTGCTGAGGAGGCACTCTGTCCCCTCATCCAGGTCACTGATGAAGAATTTGAACAGAATAGGACCCAATACTGAGCCCTGGGGGATGCCACTAGCCACAGGCCTCCAACTGGACTCCACACCACTGACGACGATCCTCTGAGCTCTGCCTTTCAGCCAGTTCTCAAACCACCTCACTGTCCACTCGTCTAACCCACACTTCCTGAGCTTCTCTAGGAGGATGTTATGGGATCTTATCCTCATTTCCCTGCTGCAATTGCATCATATGCTTCCTGAGATGGGAGGTCCTGTGCTGGGAAAGCCACTGTAGAGAGGTGCATCAGGGTTTCTCCTAGGCAAGACGTAACGGGAGCTCACACATGTCATGTAGTGATGAGGAAGCTGGAAAATTCAGTTCAGGGAGAAGGAAATGGAGTTTAAGGCATGAGGGATGTTTTTCTGCTGGAGCAATCTCTTTCCAGGTAGTGTGAATCTCTTCTTCCTTTGGTGCCTTCAAGCCCATATGGTGTTCTTCTAGGCAGACTGCAGTATAATGCAGGAAATCAGCTGAGATGGCCCCCAAAAGCTCTCTTTCACCTGATGTGGTCAGATGCCTGGGCTGGAGGATGTGCTATATTTTTTCCCCCTGAGGGGGACTCAAGGTAACTCTGCTCCTGAATCCCCTGGGAGGAGCCACCAGCGCATACAAAGGACCATGCCCACAGTTGCAGAGGGGCTGAAAGGATCGTGTTATACTGGTGCTGGAGCAGCGCTGTGATGCTTTTCTACCCTAGCCCACTCCAGCTTCTGACCTTTTTCTGTTCTGGGATGTATGGCTTTTTCTGAAGCTTTTCTCTCCTTCCTAGGCAGCTCCAGCTAGCACCGACCTTTGAAAGTGGAGTAGTCTGGCACTGGATGTGTCAAAAGGCTTTATGGTGCCAGTAAAATGCAATGAAGAGGGTCGTGGTGCTATTCTCTTGGTAAGGTGTGAAAAACAAAGCAAGCAGCAATAGTGGACATCTGCTTCCTGAGCTGGGAGGAGGATCGTGGGCTGATTTCTTGGAGCGTTGCAAGCTGGTGGGACTTGGCCCACCTTGACTTCAGCTGGGGATTGAAAAAGCAAAACAAAGCCCAGCAGCAAAGGTCTAAGGTTGTCTGGGTGACAGCTTAACTGCCAGAGTGGAGGCATGGCCACCTTCAGCRGAGTAGAGTGGTCCGTGCCATGGTTGGCACCTCTGAGCTTCCAGGTACTTCAGCTTAATGGAAAAACTCAGGTCCTGCTGGACCTTATTTTGCCTGAATGGGAAAGGGCTGCAGTGGGTGTGCAGGGAGAACTGTGACTTTGTTTGAGTTATTAAAGGTCAGCAACAACCTTTGCCTCCCATTGGCTTTGGAGACCCAGAATCCGCTACATGGGATCCCCTACCCAYGTGCGTGGCTTGAAGAGCAGCAGGAGGCCCAGGACAGAGTGTGCAGGGGATGTGGTCCTGAGACCCATACTGAACCTGGAAGCACGCTCTTTCCACCTGAAAGGCTGCTGAGATATTAGCGGTGCTGTAGCATCTTCAGGACRGAGATAGGACCTGGGGTGAGGTGCTGTGTGGGCATGAAGGAGAGGTTCACCTGGCTGAACTGAGGGGCCTCGGGCACTGCATGGCACTCTAGATGGGCGTCCTTGGTCCCATGTCACGTCCGCTGGTCGCAGACACAGCCCAGGACACATTGCAGGATGGACTGGTCCAACTGCCCRGGGGAGGAAGATCATCATCTTCCACCTTCCTGCAGCCCCTTCCTCCACTCTACCTGACCCACCAGTGTTGGGGCATCTCTTAGGTACTCAGTCCTGCTTTTCCATAGGGATTTGGGCAGTTCCTGTTTATTTTTTTTTGTGCACACCCATGACTAGTGCGGGGAGGGGAAGAAGTCTGCCAGGAGCCCTGAAAACACCCACAGCCTTCGCTAATTCGCCTCTGCTGTGTGACGGAGCGAGAGCCGTGAAATGCRTGAGTCACCGGGGAGCCTGTGGCAGCTGTTTCACAGTGCTGGGACAGCTTCTCCTGGATGAATCCAAGTGTCTTCTCTGCGTCTCGCCCTCCCAGGGAGCCGCGTGAGCAGGGATTGAACAGTTGCTGCCTGAACAAGCACACCCACAGCGTGCGCGGCTCTGCTCCGATAGCACTGCCTGACCCAGTTTCTCTCCCAGAGAAACTCCCCCAAAGTACCTCCAGTTGAGGATCTCCAAGGTCCCCGTCAGGCAAAAGGGGAACTGAAGGAGGGAGGCATCCCCAGCAGCGCAGCCACCGTTAACGTGGCTGAGTGGAGTGAGACGGGGTCATACGTCCCCGGTCGAGGTGAATCTGTTCCTGTTTTGGAGAAGCAGAGCCAGAATGCTCCCAGGTTTCTGCTAGGGGAAATGCTGGTCCTTGCTGGGCACATGGAGATGGCGCAACTGCAGTGTAACCCAGCYGAGCCTTGTCAGTCTTGTTTGGAAAATGAGATTTGTCCCATCCCTGCAGGCACATGGAGACCCACAGGGACTCTCACTGTATCTGCCTGGGTGAGCTCAGCTGTTGTGGGTGGCAAAAAATCCCAAATGGGGGTGTTTGTGCTCTGCAGACACCCAGAGACCTGGTGGGTGGATGGACCCATCTGGATGGACTTCAGGATGGAAATGGGTATGGTCAGGAGTTGGGGCAGGATGACTGGATGGGATCTGGGGATGGTCAGGAGTTGGGGCAGGATGACTGGATGGGATCTGGGGATGGTTAGGAGCTGGGGCAGGATGACTGGATGGACATGGGCATGGTCAGGAGCTGGAGCAAGATGGTTGTACGGGATGTAGGGATGATCTGGAGCAACACAGCTGGATGGGACATACGGCTGATCAGGATGGAGACAGGACAGCTGGAAGGGACCTGGAGGCATCGCAGRGGGATGAGAGCAGGCACAGGGCTGGGGTCCCAGGTTTCGGGGCCTGACCGGCCCCGTTGGCACCTTGCTGCCCACGCTCAGGTTCTGCTTGGCTCGCTCACGTCCCTGCCCTCGCCGGGGCATTTTGAGGGCAGGACAGCATCTGCCGTCCTGTGGGGCTCAGCACCGGGGGCACGCTCGTGGCTGTCCCACACCCCGTGAGGACCCGGGGGGAGCAGGGTCCGCACCCACCGGGTGCACCCACGCACACACCCGTACGCACGGCCCCACACACCCCCCACCTCTCCCACCCTCCRGAGCTGGGAGCAGGAGCCTGTGCTAGGACCAGAAGCCACATTTCGTCCTGCTGGGGAATATAATAAAATTAAAGCTCATTAAGCACTTAGAGCAGGGTTTGTGTTGCGGGGTTGGGGCTGGGGGCAGGGAGGGCCGCGGGGCCGTGCAGGGCCGCGCGTCTCAATACTGGGCTATTTAGAAGCGAGAATTTAATAGCAGGGGGGGTTGATTTTTATGGCAATAGATTTATTCCACCTGGGCTAAGAAATACATTCCACATCTGCTGAGCCGTGTAACCAGACTCTAATTAAAATCGTATGCCAAGCGCGGTCCCGGCTGTAAAACACAAAGCTGGCTTTTAGAGAGGCTGGGAACCGCGGCTCGCGCCGCGCCGCGGGCCCTCGGCCAGGCTGCGGGGAGGCATCGCGCCCGCGGGACGGGGCAGGAGCTCGGGGGTCGGGGCAAATGGGCCGGCATTAACCCCCCCCCCCGCGACTCTCCCGCCGGCCTCATCAGAGCCTCCTGTAGCTCATCCCGGTCCTGCTCCTGGGGCTCCTCATGGCCTCTCCAGCCTCTCCTTGCTCGCATGGGTGGTGTCCACATGTGCGTGGTGACCGTGGGATGACTTGAGGTCTGTGCCATGGGGAAAGGGTGACATCCATGTGCGCAGTGACCATGCGGTTGGGGTAACGTCCAGGCGTACTTAATGCCATGGGGGTGAGGTGGTGTCCACGCAAATGTGGTGATATGGGGTGRCATATGCGTGTGTAGTGACCACAGGGACAGGGTAAGTCCTTACACATGCACTAAGTGTGGGGACGGGGTGATGTCCACGTGTGTGTAGAGATCACTGGGACAGGGTGACATTTGTGTGCACGTAGARACCATGGAGACATCGTGACACTCATATGTACACAGCAATCAGGGGGAYGGGGTGACATTCATGTGTGCATAGTGCCATGGGGATGAGGTGATGTCTACGTGCACATGACGACCGTGGGGATAGGGTGATGTCCTTGTGGATGGAGACACCACAGGGGTTGGGTGGTATCCATGTGTGCATAGCGCCATGGGGGTAGGGTGACGTCTGTGCTTATGCAGCAAGGGACAGGGTGACGTCCACGTGTGTGCAGTGACCACGGAGGTGGGGCGATGTCCATCGGTGGTGACCACAGGGACACCATCCACATTTGTGCAGTGGGATCCACAGGGACCTGGGGCCAGGCCACCCCCTTGTTTGCTCAGGAAGGGGCCGGCCGCGTTAGCCGGCAGCGGGGGCTCTGCAGAGGCCACCAGCGAGAGGCTCGATCTATTYGAGGCTTTTTACCACCTCCCGACGCCGCGACCCACAGCGAGACCTGCTGGTACCGCTCACTTTCTCCCTGGTGGGCTCCGKCCCCGTCCCCTGGCGAGGGCACAAGGGCCGTATTGACGGACGCGATTTGGTCATCCCCGCTGCCGGGCGAGCTGAGCTCAGCGGCGGCGGCTTTTAACGAGGCCCCGCGGGTTTCGGCCCCGGGGGAGCGCGGTGGCGGCGGCGATCCCTCTCCGGGGCCACCGCCAGCCCCACGCATGACATAACCCTCTCCGCTGCCGCGCTCCTCGCTTCCCCGGCTGCGGGAAAACACCCGGCCGAGCCGGGTGCGGGACACGGGAGCCTTCAGCCTCCTCTTAATCCAAGCCCTGTCCTCTTGCAGAGAGCGATTTTTCCYGCGTTTGTGCAGAAAGGGCTCGATCCGTGCAGAAAAGCCGAGGAGARCATCCTTTTTCCAGCAGCAAATGCCGAGGACGAGGGCTGCGAAGACGCCCGTTGCGCTGCGGCGCGGCTCGGAAACCCGGCTTTCACCTCTGCTCCGAAGCGGAGCCGGCTTTGGAAATTATCTGTTTTGCAGCAGGAGTGTTTTGCGGGACGGGCAAGCGTCTTACCGAACGGTTTTCCCTTATCGCGGGGGGCAGGAGGCACCGAACCGCCCGGCCGCTTTCCTCCGAGAGCATCCGAGAGCCGTCCCAAAGCCGCGGCGGGGGTTAAGGGAGCGTGTCGATCCGGCCGGCAGGATAACCCCGTTTTCCTCGGAGAAAAGAAGAAAAAGGAGCAAAAAAAAAAAAAAAAAAAAAGTAGTTTTCGCGTTCGACGCGGATGATCCCGCGGGCACCGGGCTGGCCGCGCGAGCAGCTCTTGAGCGGCACTTTAACGAGGCCGGGCTCTGAATGGGTCCCCTGTGCGCGGCCCATCAGGACACCCGCTCTATAATTTTACGGTGCTGCGAAGTCCCGGCTAATATTTGCTGAACAAATAGAGGTTCTGTCTCTGGTTTAATAGACCGGTCCTCCAGACAGAAGCAAAAAGTGCCAATTCTGATGAAGAAACTAATGAGACCTTCGAAATAGCTTGTACGGGAGTAGAGAGAGAGAGAGGGAGAAGAAAAAAAAAACCCAATATGCGCTCAATGCCAAGGAAAATACACTTACCTAGTAAAGTATGAGTAATAAGTGGCACTTTTTACAGTGCGAAGATATAACTTTTCATGAAAATACCAAATACGGCTCCATGCGAAAGGTGGACGGCCTTTTTAATTTCGTTTTCTGCTTTTTCCTCCTCTTTTTTCCYCCCTTGCGAGACGTGCGCATGTTTTCACGAGCGCCCTGTTTACGGCGATGGGCTGCCCGTCGCCCCCCGCCTCAGCCGGGGACGGCCCCGGCTCTYCTGCCATCAGGCGAAATGAAAAGGGAATGGAAAAACAGGAGCCGCTGCTCTACGAGACTTTCTATTTTTAAAAGGTTAAAAATACCTATTTTCAGACACCAGCCCAGGAAGCTTGGGGGTGATGCGACACGGCGGGACGCRAGGGTGTAAACAAGCGCCGGGACGTGCCGGACGGCGGCTCCGTGGCCCCGGGGACGTTGTGGGCCACCGTTGCAGGCCACGGCCACCACGAGCCCTCCAGGAAGGCATCTTGCTCGGTGAGGCTGGATGTGGCCTCGGACGCCCCGATGGGCTCCCTGGGGCTGGGGAGCAGAGGGTGAGCACCAAAGGGGGTGCTCAGCACCCAGGGAGCATGCTCAGCTCCCAGGAGCGATGCTGAGTTCCCAGGGAGGATGCTCAGCACCCAGCAGGGATGCTCAGCCCCCTGGGGGGATGCTCAGCTCCCAGGGCAGTATTCAGCACCTGCAGGGATGCTCAGCACTGAGAAGCAATGTTTAGCACCAAGGAGCAATGTTTAGCACCAAGGAGGGATGCTCAGCCCCCAGAGAGGGTGCTCAGCACTGATGCAGAGGGAATGGATGCTCAACACTGATACAAAGAGATGCTCAGCCCCCAGAGGGCACGCTCAGCATCCAGGGAGGATGCTCTGCATCCGGTGTGATGCTCAGCACCCATAGGTGAAGCTCAACACCCAAGGGGGGCTGCTTGGCACCCAGGGAGGATGCTCASCACTGAGGTGAAGGGATGCTCAGCACCTTGGGGGATGCTCAGGTCCAAGGGAGATGCTCAGCACTGATGGAGACTGATTTGTCTTGCTGACCCATTGGATGGAGGTGAGCAGCTGTCCCCAGGTTCTCCCCATCCCGCTCATCCCTTGCCTGCTCTGGAAAGCTGGAGATGGGCATCTGCTCGGCCCAGCAGCTCCTGGGCTCCTGGTGCAATGTTCGAGGGCTGCCAGGCGCCAGATGCATGCGGTAGGGAAGAGCACCCAGGATTTCCAGGAGGGCAGCAGGCCAGGTCTGGAGGTATCTTTCTCCCTGTTGATGTAAAACAAGAGTGGACGCAGCCTTTTACACAGCTAAATTAAGGTTAGTTGGGTCCTGACTTCAGAAACGTTGCAAGGAGGGTTGAAAAAGAACAATTTAGTCTCAGCAAATGGAAACAGGCTGGGGGGTGCGGTGCCCACCATGGGCAGAGGAATGCAGTGCCCACCATGGGCAGGGGTCATGGTACCCACCATGGGCAGGGGCATGCAGTACTCACCATGAGCAGAGGGGTGCGATTTCCACAAAGTGCTGATGGGATGCAGCCACATGCAGTTCCCAGGCTGTCACACGTGCAAAGCGAAGGAAGGGAATCACAGCACTACCAGCAGATCCCTCTTTTTACAGCCGTAGCTGGGTCAGCCAGTGCTGTTGATGGACAGTGCATCTTTACACATCAACTCCACGTGGAAACATCCTGAAGCCCTGTGGGAATCGGCTCCAAAATCCCACAGATGCTTTACTCCTTGTGTTTTGCAGCTCTGCGTCCCTTGTCCTCTCAACCACTTTGAAGGTCCTGGAGATGCTTGCTCTGGGCTGGCTCCTGTGGTGGTCATGCTGGTCATACATACTGCATGGACTGGAATCACACCTGGACACTGTTCATCATGTTTTTCAATCGCATACATCTAAAACACCATTGCTGCAGGCTGGCAGGGTGGTGATTTCAGCTGAGGAGCTGTTGTTGCTCAACCACTACTGGCAGTTTCCAGCTCTGCTCTCCTGGCATTTCAAGGAGGACAGATGGATAATGCAAGTCAGAGGGAGCCCTGGAGGTCCCAGGAGGGAAGACGTACGGAAGCCACAAGCTTTGCTTTGAATTAACTGACCCCCTTGGGTGTCACCTGCAAATGAGCTGAGTTTGTTGAATTTTGGTGGTTTCTATCACTCGCAGCTCTCAGCCCTGCAGGATCAATGCACCTTTGTTGCCATAGATCTGCCATTTCACGGATGTTTTCTGCTATTGCATCCTGTGCCCTTTGGCCAGAGAGGACATAGGAAAGCAGAGACTGTAATAGCGAGCTGGCTGTCCTCCAGCTTCTCACCTCCATCGACGTACCACATTGTCTGTCAGCAGGAGTTGGGCTGGGAGCTTGCAGGTGCAGTAGTTGGCTTGTAACGAGTTGTTATTTTCCCTCTCTGTTGGCTGGCAGTACTGATCCAGCGTGCAACACGCCCTCTGACATCCTGCAGGAAAGAGCCCACCTTGGAGAACGTGATTCAAGGACTTCTGTAGTGCAGAGATTTTGCAGAGCTGCCAGTCGAACTCACTTGAAAAATAAATCATAGCCTAGAGGGTGCTGGATGGGACCTCTGGAGATCTCTGGTCCAAAGCCCCCAAATCAGGGCCAGCGTCGATGCTTGATCCAGGTCCCAAGCTGGAGCATTCAGGGCCTTGTCCAGTTTGGCATTGAGTATCTCCACAGATGGAGACAGAGACATGATTTGCTTGGCTCCATCCTGCCCACAGGAAAGGGACTCCCCTTTCAGGGCCCTCCTTTCCAGCGTAGGAATATTTTCAGCCTGGTACTGGAGTGATGGTGAAGCATCAAGGCTTTGCTGAGTCTAAATGGGGAGCTCTTGGGATGCTCTGAGTAGAGTTGGCTGGATCCAGCCTTGCAATGGGCTTTGGCACTAACGTCCAGCTTCCAGCTCTGTGGGAGCCCAAGCTCCTTCAGGAAAAGTGTTCATCCTGGTGATAATTCAGACCTTGGTGGGCCAAGCTTGGTGTGGTCCTTTCAGTCCTCAGATCAGGCTGGGGAAAACTTTTTGAGGAGGAGTCAGCTTGGATGCTCCCAGCRCCCAGGGGAAGGAGATCCCAGGGCTGGTGGGGATGCAGCACTGTGGGGTGGATCAGTGCTGCCGATTTCCATGGGGCCGGAGCTGGCCCTGTGTCCTGCCAGAGCATCCCAATCCTGCCTTCATCTCGCTGGCAGGGAGCAAAGGGCCTTTCTGCTTGGCAAGAGGGAGCTTGCTGGCTGCGAGGCTGCTGCAATAACACCGTCTATCTAAACAACGGCTCTATTTCTGGCCTGTCTTCCCCGTCTGGGCGCTGAGCAGGGCGTCCTGACTCATGGGTGACCCCGCACTGCCCAGCCTTTGGTTCAGTGCCCGTTCCTGCTTGCAGAGGGCCGGGATGGGGCAGGCGTTACTGGTGTTGGGGGTTTCTAGTGGGGATGAACAGTGTGAGATGCACCAGCTGACATCCACCTGGACGGGGCTGGGAGGTGTCCCAAGCTGATGGTCCTTGGTTAGGCCATGGGCAGTGTCTGAGAAGCTGTGAAGGAGCTGAGAGGTAGAGGAGGCCCTGGGTGTTAGCTCATGCCAAGACTCCCCAGCAACAGCAGCTCCCATTCAGCAACCTCCCTCTCTCCTGCTGCTCCTGCCAGGATGATCCTGCASCCCATCAGCCCCATGAGAGCAATCCCTGCAGTCCCCATGTCCAGTCCCACTAACCTGCCCTCCACCCTCTGAACGTCCCCTACAGATGTTATAAAGAGTTTTGCAAACGCTTCCCAAAATCATAGGAGACCACTCAGGCTGTTGGTGCAATTGCGTGAAGGTGAGCTCRGACGGTGGGAGAACGCACCTCTGCGCTTGCTAATCCTCATCCTCATCCCTCTAATCTTGCCTTTGTTGGTCTCCCTGTTGCAGCCTGGATTGATACTGCACTGGCTATGAGCAGTGACGATTATTGTAGTCAGCCCTTTTGCAATGCGGGAGGAAGATCTCCCAGCTGGGGCACAGGGTTGTGGGGTGACTGTCAGCTGCGCCCAAAGATTTCCCAAAGATCTTGAACATCCATATCACTTTTCTGCCATTTCAGAGCATCTCAACTTCACATTTTGTTTCTCGCTAGGGGCAGGGGGTGACATGAAATTGCTTTTTCCCTTCGCTTCTCCCCCTGGCTGGGCTGGCTGCCAAGGAGAAGCCATAATAAATCCTGGAGCTGTGCACACGTGATGCAAAAGTGCTGATGTAACTTTGAGCAAAACCTGCGGGAGGTTTTGCACAGCCAACAAGCGCCGATACCCTCATATGTCAGCAAAATCAGAGAGAGGAAATGCCTGGGAATCTGATACGTAAAATGAAGAAAATGAAGCCTAGTGGGCATGTTAACAGAGGGCATGTTAGCAGAGAACACTTCATCTTGCACTTGCAAGCTCGCTCCCACCTAAGATGCTGTTCACAGGAACAGCAGTTCACTGTGTTTGGCTTCTTTCAGCCGGTTCAAGAGCCAATATGCAGGGAAAATGCATCCCCTCTGCCTGCCTGCCACACTGGGATCACCTGAGCCCTGGATCAGGGACACCCGGAGCAGGGACAAACCATCCTAGCAAACCTCAGCAAGGGAAAGAAAACACACAATCCATGCACAGCTCCGGGGAGGAGCTGGAAATGTCAAATAATGGCACCAGGCCACCCTGAAAGAAAAGGGTTATGGAAAGGCAGCATCTACGCTGCATTGCAGCTGGGTGACACGACTGTGGGCAGAATTGTCCAGCTTTCCTTARAATGCTTGAAGAAGACAGGAGCCAGGTGGTGAATGCCTTTAGGAAGTCTGCTAAGGGAAGGGTCTCCAAAATGCACTTGGACTTCAGCCCCAGCTACCCCAACAGCCTCTCTGGTGGGACTTCCCAGAAGAAAGTCTTGCAAAGTCTTTGTGGGATCGCAAGGTGAAGTAGCACGGTTCTCTCCTGCCCCACATCTACATCGCTGTTCAGGGCAAAGGGCTGGTGCTCTCCAAGTCTTCRGCTGCTCTCGGCCAAGGGTATTTGCTCGTGGCTCAGGGGAAGGTGCAGGACTGCAGCTAATCCCAACCTCATGGACCAGGCAAGTGAGTTTCCCYTTCACTGCTTGACACAATCAACAGCCTAAGTTCTGGCATGGCAAAATATACCTTAGAAACAGCCAAATCCTCTTTTGATCTTAGTCTTCTGCCTCAGATCATGGGTCGCTGGAAGGGCCCATTCACTCTGACAGCRAAGTGTGGTAGACCACTGGCTGACACGCTGCAGGGCTACTGGTAGAGGGAGGCAGCTCCTGGCTACTTTTTCTTAATTCCAGAGCTTTTAYGGCATCCCTTCTGCATTCCCATGATCCAGAAGGTTTTGGCCATCCATATCCCTTCTTGTGCTCTGCTCTCTCCTTTTAGAGACAGCTGAAAGTTGCTCACAAGGTCTCAGAGAAGGTGCTGGAGTATTTTCCACTCCACCCCTAAAACCATGTTTGCTGTTTTCCTGCATCTGGGAGCTCGCAGCCRGTTTTGCTGAGTGGCCTCCAGCAACACAGAGGTCCTGCTTTTGGCCAGAGCTGAGGTTTACACCTCGYGAGGGATTATCGGCAGGTGGCGAGTGCATTTCTCAGAGCTGAATTTCCCTTGCTGTTGTAGCGCCCATTGCTTTGCTCTTGCTGAGCATGCTGGTGTTACCCATGGTGTCAAAGGCTCACTGCTCCTCTTCTAACACAACAGGGACACAGGGTTTTTTGCATCTCTATTAGTGGGATGGAGAGGACAGATCATGGTCCATGGGAAGGACTATCCTGCATCAGCTGAGGCTCCACTAGCCTGGTCTCTTATATCTGCGATCCCTGCAACAGACACTGGGGAACAAGGACTGGACAAAGCCCACAGCAATGAACCTTCCTCCTGCCCTTATGCTGGAGATACAACCCAATGTCACGCAGATCCACAGGTCAGAGGACAGTTTTGCACAACCGAGCTGGCACACGTGTGTTTATGGGAATAAATGAGCACTTCCTTCCAATGCTGGCAGCATCCGCATTACAGCCCGAGGAGAACAACTTGAGTCCAGAGGAAAGATTTTGCACAGCTATGACCCTACCAGGCTGCCAGCTTCGTCACCCATCTCATGGGGGATGCCAGCTCCAGCACACTGCTCCCTGGCAGCACCCACACGCTGGCAGTTCCCAGCTCCGGGAGCAACCCAGGAAATCCCTGGCCAGCCCCGGCCTTCCCAGGGCACCTCCTTCCAGTGGAGCGACCCTGCTGCAAACCGGCTGCCAGCCCGTGGGCACAGGCACAGGCACAAGCCAGCACCCRCAAGACCGGTCACTGTTTTCTCCCCTGAAATAGCAGAAAGGAGTCACTGCAATACCTAAAAAAATCCCAGTGTTTGCTCAAGCAAGTCATAACCCCGTAYGAGCACGTCCCAACCTCAGCTCGGCCGCCTGCCTTTACCTCTTCTCATGGATGCTGGGTCAYGGACGTGCAGCTCTCAGTCACTGGAAGGACGTTTCAGGTCTTTGAGGCATCACGTTTAATGGAGGGACAGCGACGGTGGGCTGGAGTTGGGTTTGGACCAAAGGAGAACAGCAAAGACGCAGGCTCCCGTCCGCCGCCTGCCACGCGCGGAAGCTGTGTGAGAGAGGGAAAGCCAGCAGCATCGCACCGTGCAAGACTGTTCTCAACTACCACAATTTTAATACCTTTGAAAAGACGCTGATTAAAATGCGACTGGTAGGAAAATGAGGGTATTTTATCAAAACTGCTCTGCAGGAGCTGGGGGACAGCAGAATCACTGGGGGAGAACGGGCAGGAACGGAGGTAGTTAGGAAAGGAGAGACAGGAGGAGAGGAGAGGAGTGGGAGGGCGTCTGCGCCTTGTGGACCTCAAGGTTCAAGGCCACTGCTTTCTGCAGGATGCAGCTGGATGACGTTTGCTGGAGACGACAGCAAGCAGCAAAGGCCTCTCTTAGCACTGTCACCATCACAGACGGTGTTTAGCCTTCCCCGCGGCGGAGGGAGCGGGTTTAAGCGCACGATGGGGCAGGGAACGGAGCAGAGAGGRTTCGGAGGGGGACCCAGTTGCAGCTGGAGATGCTCCAGCAGAAGGCTCAGAAGGCCATGGGAGAGCAAAGCAGGCGGCGGGATGGCGCGAGAACCGCCGACCCTTCTCGAGCGTCCCGCCGCACCGAAGCTCGCGAAGGACCTCAGGGCGACGTGCCCGGGCGATGCCGGCGGAGCCCGGGGGAGCGGCGCGGGCACGAGGAGCGGCGCAGCCCGCCGCGGCGCGGGGAAGGGGGCCGACGCAGGCGAGGCGCTGACGCACGGCGCCTTGCTGGCAAGCGCCCGCTCGCGGCCTCGCGGAGCCGATTTGCTTCCTTATAAGGCCCTGCCGCTCCGCGCTCCCCTGCTCGGTATCTCGCGGCGCGCTGGCATCGCGCGCCGGCAGCAGAGATAGAGCAAAACAATTCCACATGCGCCGGCGGGCCGAGCGCACGTCGCGCTTAGCGCCGGCAGCCGCGGCTCAGAACGCGCGCGCGCATGGGCCAGGGCTCTCCGCTCGCTTTCAGCCCAGACGTTTATTTGAACGGGTCAGCACGAGCTGATAACGGTGCTCCCTCGGCCCCCTCCTCCCCAGCCGCTGGTTTTCCGACCGCTCTTAAAGGCGGCGCAAGGTTTCTTTAACCAGCTAAAGGCCGGGCAGCCGCAGAGGCGAACAGACCGACGGGTCTTCCGAGCAGGCTCTGCCTCGTTTTGCAATGCAGGAAGCTTTTAGAAGCCCAATTACAAATTAGCTTTCCAGAAGTCGTGCGTAAGAAAGGACGGAGATTGCTTTTTTTTTTTTCATCCTTAGAAGTGAGGCTTTTTAGCCCCTTCGCGTAACAAACACAGAGGTTCTGTGCTGGACCCRTGGCTCAGAAGCACCCTGGAGCCCGCTCTACGGGCAGTTTTACATCCAAGTTAGGTAATGTTACTTCTTTCAGCTTTTYTACCTAAAAGGTTGAAGTTCCCTCTGTCTGGAAAGTGCTTTGAGAGACCTTCAGCAAAGCAGCACCGTAAAACACGCTATTTAGCAGAGGATGTTAGCGTGGATCACAAACATCTCTCCATCGTCTCACAGCTCTTCGGGTCTTGCCCTCGCCAGGGCACAAACACAGCTGGAATGGAGATGCAGAGCAGGAGAGGACAGGAACTGCTAAACATCTCKGTCTCCAAGGTGAGGTTTTGGAGCCCGAGCAGCATCCAGAGACCTGACAGAGCACCTACAAAAAAACACGGACTTGAGCYGATGACAAGGCAGGAGATCTGCTCCTGGCTTTAAGAGCGAGAGCCTGGCTCTGAGCTGTATGGAGCTGTTACTGCTGTCTGGAAACTTCCAAGCTATTTTGTCCCCCCCCCAACACCACTGGGTGCTGAAATAGCACTATTCAACCTGGAGGAAGGACCATGGTCTGCCAGGCTGCAGGACTCAGTGGAGAGACGTTGCCCCAGGAGGGGAACAAACAGGAGCACTTGGACAGCAGCGGCCCACATGGTGGGACATGAAGGCAAGGGACCGGCCTCTGGGTTCTGCTCCAAAGCCTCAGTAGTGTAAAAATCCATTGTGATTAGCTAAAAACAAAAAATACCCCTTAACACTTTGAAAATAAGTACTAAACTTAGGTCCTCCTAGCCTAAATCACTGCTCAGAGTGCGCAGTGTGGTGGAGCGCACTGCAGCAGATTCCTAAACAAAACCATGTCCAAAATCAAGCTGGTTCCACTTCTTTAAAGCAACTGAACTGCCTTCTCCCTCTCCCAGCACACAGAGGTGGGAGCAGACACCGTCATTTCCCCTCGGGAATCTCCCCTTCTGCCACCAGCACATCCCAGCTCCTGCAGGTGCCAAGGAGAAAGTGCCCCAACTCCACCAAGCCAAGAGCTGCTGGCTGTACTCTGTCCAGGAGGGCAGAGACACTGCTGCGAACAGCTGGGTCTCCCACCTCTGGGGATCTGTATGCACATGGCAGTCACAGAAAAAAGAGAATCTTCTCCATTTATTCTGCAGCTTGGACACCTGGTCCTCTTCCTTGCTTCCGGATCCCACAAAGCATCTGGGGTCACTCCAGCCTGCAGGCACCTAATGAACTGCCACAGGGGCATCCAGGGATCAGAGACTCCTCAAGGGTTGGCAGACCATGCAGTGCAGGAGGGGGAGTATTAGATCATGATTTTGGAAGTCTTAAGTTTGCCTATGTCCTGTTTCAGACATTAAGTCATTTTCCTGAGGAAGTTGCATATGACGTTGATTTGGTTATAGCGGGAGGTGGAGTGAAGTAAAGATCAGGTAAGGTGCAAGGGCACTAGGGCTCTATGTCCTTTCAAAATCATCACAGAAATAAGATTGTCACAGGAGGAGACACCAGCCTCTTTGACATCCCTCACTGTATCGTACTCAATATAAACCACGGTAGTTTGAAACATTGTTTTAGGGAATCTGAAATGTGGCTGGACAATCAGACTAATGTTTCCACCCATGTTTTTGATGGAAAGTCCTTACTCAGTACAGTGATATTCTTCCATATAGTCAAACATGACAGCTACTTTTGGAAATCAGCATGCAGCACATCTTTCCATGAATAGCAAAGACAAAAGAAAATCTCTATTTAATCGGTTTTGTTAAACAACATTACTTTTCAAATTAAATTCCCAACTTTAAAGAAAAACAGGAACACCAATGTGCTATTTTCCTGGGACAGACACAATGTTCTTTGGAGAAGTTAAACGAAGATTTTTCACTCTTCCCCAATGGATCCCTGCTCCCCACATCACTAAGGCAGGCCCTGAGAAGAACATTAAAAGCCTTTTCAGCTTGCTGCGTCAGGCACTTGGTTCTGGATGGCAGTGGATATGGCGCCAATTCTTTGCCTTACCTCTCTTGTTCTCCTGTTATTTTTTCGATGACCTCCTCCAAGAGGGAAAGTCCGAGGTTTAAGTTCTTAACACAGGGTGTGCTCATTGATGAGCCTGTCGTTGAATACTGCACCAGTAACTGTACTGGCCCATTCAGCCAGTGGCTGTACCCATCTGGCTAGGACACAAGCACGAGCGGAAAGGCAGGGACACTGATGCTTTAAGTAGGTACTCTCACCTCTGCTATGAATGCAAGRTATTGTGACTTAATATGACTTAAATTTAATTGAAACAACTTCTGATAACTAGTAGGGGTGTGTTCAAATTTGTGAGTCACAAACTTGATCTCCTGGTCAAAATGACTGCATAGGTATAACCAGTTTGCTGGCTCTTTTATTGCCCACCTCAGGATACTTTCAGGTGGGCTCCTGAAGGCATTTCCTCCTTGCTTCACACACTCCAGGTTTTATCTGCCTTTGCAACAACCACAAACACTTTCCAGATCAATAACAATTTATATATGTTGGCCTAACAATACTCAGAAGCAACCACTGATGACATGATTTGCCCATCTGAGAGACCTTCACAGGCCAAACTTCAGAAACTCCRAGCATCCATCCTCTGGAAATCCAGGCCTCGTATGAATCAAATTTAGCACCAGAAAACAGAGGCATCTGAGATGACAAGTCACTTCTGATTTACTGGACTGCACTGCTTTATTCATCTTTAATAATTCATTCCTCCTCATTCGCTGTGACACACTTCCTTCAACAGGCAGATGACTAGATGTCCTAGAAAACAACTCTGTTGTCTGGTTTATGCCTGCAAAAACTTCATGCAAGCCAAAACCAACAACAAACAGCAGCAGCTGTGCAACTCCTCACCGCCCACAACAGCAGGTACGTGACTGGYGTTATCAGAGAAGTCCTCTGAACACCCTTCCCTTTGACTCATTAACTTTCAAGGTTAAGGATACAATTGCTTTCTCAATAACAGCAAAGGCCTTCCCCCAATTACACTGGAGCCAATTGTGCGGGAAGCCTTAATGATGTTTTCGCAAAGACAGCACCAACAGTGTCCCAGTCTATAATTAGGCATCTGAGTATTTTACAGAGGATGTATTCAAGGAAGAAAAGAGTAAGAAAATTTTATATGCACTGCTCTGTCCAAAAAAAGATTATGAAAGGCACAGCAAAAAGTATTTACCAGTCTTACGGGGAAAATCAAGTTTGTTTCATTCAGTTAAAGCTGAAGCAGATGTTTGATATTTGTGTGTGTGCCTGAAGACCTGTTAAATTACAGCCTCTAACCAGTGTGAACATTTAGAACAATCTGGTGAGCTGGGGGTGTAAAAGAAGGAAAAAGCAACAAAATAAACAACAAAAAAGATGCCACAACTTGAGTCCTAATTTAGTCCATCTACCACTCATTGAATGGGCCTTCAACACTTAATAGGTAAAAGACCGTATTAAAAAAATAAAATTTCATGTGACTAGATTAACAGTCTTCCAAGAGTTTCTCCAGGTTTTGCTTCTAGCTGGAGGTTTCTGTACAGTTTAGTATAGAAGACAAATTATTGCATTAACAGATAAAACCTCTCCCATACAAAATCTAGTCCAAAGGGCTTACTTACATAGTAAGCGAAATATCTTATGTAACAGAAGATTGCATATTGTTCTCCTCCAATGCAGCAATTTTCAGAAAGCTACACAGAGTAATTTCTCCAAGCTGCCAAGGGGATCAAGAGAAAGACCCAGTTCATTTCTTCTGAAAGAAACCCATGATGGAGACCTGCTTATTGGCTTTGTTGGCAGTGGCTGCCCCCTTCTTCAGGTTCTTCCTCTCTTCCTTCGGTTCTTTCTTCACAGGGGGTGCAGGCTGTCTGTGTGCAGCTGGTGGCTTGGACTTCGCRAAGTCATCCTCGCTATCTGTACAGGATTCACTCTCGTAAACCTTTTCAGTCACTGAATAAAATAAATAAAGGATAATGGTTAARCCTATGTATTGAAGAGCAGTGACTTCTTCACTGCAGCCTTTCCTCTACACCAGAAATGAGGATTTGGGGTTCAAGGAATAGATGCCAGACACAAGGAATTAAGTTCACTTCTTCAAGGTTATTCAGTAGATCCAGGAGTACTGAATCCAGCACTTCTAGAGTCCAGAAGATCGGACTTCAGGACTCGTTTACTCTACACTGAGTCAAGTCTCCCTTCCTTCTTAAATATATGATGGCAGGTTAATGACCTGGGAACTTTAACAGCATCCAGCTCTTCATAATGGCTTGCCATCCCTACAGACATTATTTTGCAGGCCATACACATGCCTTGCACAACAACAGCCTGAGGCTCCCCCCTGGGAAAGATCCTAAATCAGACAGTTCCATTTCTAAATCTATTCAAAGGTTGCCCTCTTCTATAAGCTAGGGGCCAGCTGTGCTGAAGACCTTCAYAGCTAAAACAATTCTCCACTAGGGCCTGGCCTGCAGCCATCAATTCATCTTATAAAGGCTGACAGGCAGCTATCTGGAAGTGAAGAATATGAACCAGATCAGAATCCTTAGTTTAGACTTAAAAGACCAAATGTATCTTTTGGGGTTAAGCATCATAGAAT
>NW_028186463.1:322827-350363 GCF_003343005.1 Rhea americana | reverse complement strand
TCTTCCTAATGCACCCCAGGAGACCATTGGCCTTCCTGGCCACAAGGGCACATTGCTGCCTCATGGTCAACCTGTCATCCACCACCACTCCCAGGTCCTTCTCTGCAGAGCTGCTCTCCACAAGGTCAGCCCCAACCTTGTACTGGTGCCCAGGSTTATTTTTCCCTWKRTGCAGGACCCTGCACTTGCCCTTGTTGAACCTCAGGAGGTTCCTCTCCACCCAGCTCTCCAGCCTGTCCAGGTCTCTCTGAATGGYAGCACAGYCCTCWGGTGTGTCAGCCACTCCTMCCAGCTTGGGATCATCAGCAGACTTGCTGAGGAGGCACTCTGTCCCCTCATCCAGGTCACTGATGAAGAAGTTGAACAGAATGGGAGCAGGTACTGAGCCCTGGGGGAGGCCACTAGCCACAGGCCTCCAACTGGACTCCACGCCACTGATGAYGACCCTCTGAGCTCTGCCTTTCAGCCAGTTCTCAATCCACCTTTATATGATGCTTGAAGAAACATCACTCTAACTTGGTCCAGTTTCTACAGTGGCCCAAACAATCAGTTAGGCAGTTAGATTTCAGGGAAAGATGACCCAAATACAGAGCTAGATTTCCTGTCACCCACCACCACTGTGCACATCAGAAAGTCAGGAAAGAGTAATGCAACACCAGGATCCCTCAGAGATGAGAAAAGGAGCAGAAAACACAGGTAGCAAGTTCTTTATATACAGGTGGTCAAGCAGGGCAAATATAAAGAATTCCTTTGAAAAACAGAACTAGCCCATCACTGAAGTCAGGGACTATTACTGAATGTGATTACCTGCTCAATAGTGTCAGTGCCCAATGATGGAAAGCTAAGAAATATAAAGGAATGCTAACTGAAACTGCAGTCAGCTCCACTGACGAAAGACATTGTTAGATGCTGGTAAATGTTGTTTTCTCAGCTTTCCCAGAAGTGTTCTGGTATTCTTCTAGTAAATCATTTTTCTTTAGCAACYGTATTCTTTTAAACAGATGTCCTAACTTCCTTACTTCTGGGAATCTAGCTTTAAGTTGTATCAATACATCAAATCAAATACGGTTTTCTATGTAATCAAAGGTTAGGAAGAGAAACGGTATGAAATCCTGCTCTGGTGTTAGTGCATACTCAAGTAGAGACTATAAATCCAAGCTAACTTACCTTCAGAGGCAAACGGCTTTTCAGTGAGCAGCTTTAAGAGATCASTAGCCAGTAACAGAGCTTTACAAAGTTACTGTGTGTCACTCATGTCAATAATTGTGGGTAATTCCAACAGTGTGTGCTTAATCCCCTCCAATTGCAAGATAATACATCTTAGATTAACTCCTTTTTACTCACCTGAACTGCAAAACTTGGCATCTGAGGCAGCTGAGAGCATGCAAATAGACAGTTACTGCTACACAGCAGCTCAGCTCGCAGCTGGGACTCCCTAAATCACAGTAACTCAAATGTGTGTGTGAGTTCTAATTTAAAAGCCAGTGCTGTATGATCAATTTACCTATAATGCAGACATGGTTATTCCAATACAGAAGTCCACATGTGTTGTTTYAGGCTTTAGCAAGAGCGAGGTAGAAAAGCATTAGCTTAAACCTCAGTAACTCCCCTTTGCTATAGATTGAGAGCGTGCACTCAACTGATTGTGTCCCAGTTGATGTACAGTGACATGCCTTGTGCTTAACTCCACAGATCCTTTAATTGCTCAATTTCCCCTCAGGGCTAAACCTTAAATTAGCTTTGCTTTTTGACATCAGTTCTTTGCTGCTACAGCTCTTGTGAAAATGATCCTTAAATCAGAGAAATATAAAGTACAGCCTAATCTGAATGGTTGGATTTAACATCTCTATAAACTAGCCTTGTTTAAAAAGGAAAATAAGACAGCAGGGAAAGAAAAATCCTCTATTTCAAAAGATAACAACAATACACATTAGCCTAGGAGATTTGCAAGTTATTTGGCCTCCCGGTGCAGGGAAAGGGTGAAGAGGGGGAAACTGGACAATAAGCAGACGGCGAGTTCTGCACAACAGCCTGGTATGTTTTCAGTGCAGAAGGCAGCATCTCCTTCCCACCCCATTCTTCAGTATTGCAGATCCATCCACCTCTCCTTCCTAGATGTACTGTCTTCCAAACGCACAACAGGGCTTGCATTTCCCTTTTCATAGTGGATACGAACTGTAAACCAAAGGTCCAGATTTCACAAGAGACTATTAAATCCATTGGGGGGTGGGGCTGAGGGAGAAAGAAAGGCAATCTTCCCAGCCCTGGTGCATTTGGAAAAGGCTGAACAGAGAGACAAAAAGCATTCTTTGCTGGAAACTGAATCCGGAACAGTCATTACTGCGAGCTCTGGATGGAGACCTTGTTAAAATTTACTCYCCAGCTAATGCTTTTTTTGTTCTGTTTTTCTTCCAAGGGTTTTAATGGTTCTATCTGGGATGGGAGTACAAAACAAACCATAACGCAACTAGCCAAATCAATCAACAACTTTGAACAAGTCCATTTCTTTGACAAAAATAACAGTACTTGAGATCTCAGTTACTATCATAGCCAGCTGATGAGTGCTAGCTTTATGTTTCTTTAAAGGAGACAATACAAAGTTAATAGGAAACATAAGATATAACTATACGGACAGGTGCAAACAGACACAAGCTTACTCATGYCCAGGCAGCTCCAAGTTTGGGCCAAGTCAGCTTGCACCTATCTATGCTTATGCACAACGGCAAACCTGTACAAGCACAACAGTGGATTTTCTAGAACTGACTGAGCTCCCTTGACACCTATTCAGATCAACCAGTCTGGAGAACGTTAAGCATCCCATGCAGTTGGGCTGACAGTGGTGTTTTAGAAAACATTTCCACCCTCTTCATTTTTAAAACTTTTAAAAAATATTTCTGAACTTCTGTAGCTCTACTTCAACATCAGGATACAGAGGAAGAAGTAAGAACAGCAATATTATGCACCTTTCTCAAGGTCACAGAAGGAATCRGTGTCCAGTCAGGTTGGAATTCAAAGCCTTTGGCTCTCAGTACTTGTGTAAAGACTCTCTTGTCTCCCCAAAGCAGGACCACCCTTATCAGGAGGAGAAACCCTTCCTAAGCTCCAGATGTTTGCTTCTTGCACCCACTTTATTTGGGATACTTACAAATGTATACATTAACTTATTATCAAGCTGTGYTGCATACTTCTGGAGACACAAGCAAACAGAATTTATCCCAAAGTCTAGCCCTCTCTCTGTATCATCTTTAAAAGCTTGTATCTTTGGAGAGGAGAGCAAAGATGTTCATCCTGCTAGGAGGGAAGGAAGAACTGGAAGAAACTCTGAGAATAATCAAAAAAAAAAGAAAAGAGTCTGCCGTAACTCCATGACTCCCTACCACTCCTTCACCAAAAGGAAATTTACTTCAGTCCAGGAGCATGAGGTTGAAGCAGAATAACAAAGTGATATCGTGAATCTCTTCCCAAACCTTGGACAGGCTTGGCCTGTAACAATAAATCTTCAACATCTCTCTAATAGAGTAGCGTGTAGGAAACAGCTCGTCTTACCCATGCAGCCTTCTTCTTCATCAACAAACATTTTGGATTTCAGCACACGCTTCCGTTTCCTCTTCCTCCCTCCAGCTGAAACCTGAAGTACATTGCAGTATTGTGARAAATCAAATATTAAGGCTTTGTGCATGTGGCCAAGTTATAAGAACATAAGCATCAGAAGATAAGTCTAATCTCTTCAATAAAGTTGAGCATGGTTTGGTAACTAATTCTGTCCCTTCCCAGGTTACCCTAGTCCTATTTCTGCTAATGCTACAATTCTCCCCACGCTACCAAGACAAATCTGAGAGAGAGAAAACAGAGCTTAAGTGAGGCAGCAACTTTTCCTGTCTGCAGCACAAAGGACACGTTCCCTCTTCTGGGGCATGTGACATTTCAAAATTTGTTTAGTTATGCTAGAAGAGTGCATTGGGGTTGTCTCAACATACCTCTGAAAAATGAAAAAACAACAAGGTGTGCAAGACATCAGAACCCTTGCTGTAATGGAATAACTGCACTTACAATAAAGCTACTTGTGTTTTCTCAGCTCAGGGGTTCACTTCTTGCCAGTCACAGCCCACCTCTCAGGCAGCTGCTTCTCTGTGCTACAGGGCTCAGTACCAAGATTCTCTGGTTTCATTTCTGGCCCTGCCTTGACTCCTGAGGCCAAGATTTAGAGGGAAGAGTGCTCAATTGCAAGTTACAATTCAAAGAACCATTAGGAGGGAAAAAGAGGAAAAGAAAAATCCCAGAAAACTGCACTATGTCAGCAGAAAAGCTAGAATTTAAATAAAGTTATATTCTAGAAAATGAATGGAATAGTGAACACAATGGATTCTTTCAAGCTGGATAATGTGATGGAATTCACAAGCAAGCAGGACCTTCCCTCTAGATTTAACATCTGAAAAGTGACTGGGAAATCCCCAGGTGAATCAGATAACATATGATAACAACCATAATATGCTTTTACCTCAGTGGATGCAGGCTCCAATTCAGTCTTCAGTGCAGGTAGGGGAGGTGGAGATGGAGCTTTCACTTCCTCRGGTGTGGAAAATGGTGGGACATCTGGTAAGAAGCACAGATGAAGTTCTTGATAGTATGTGGGCCCAGTGACCTCTTGCAGCCACTACTTTGTCTCAGGTGATCTAATTTGACTCTGGGCAATTGCCTGCAACTTGTACTTAGCTTGAGGTTTGCAACTGATACCTCAGACTTGTTTTATTCAAGTCAGTTCAAAATGTGCCATGTTGTCTGTCTCCAGCCAGAAATCTAACCTGCTACACACTGCAGTWCCCAAAGGAAAAAGGGTAGAGGATGGGACAGGATGGGGAAAGTACATTTGGTATTTTTGCTCTACCAAATGAAGCACTAAAAACAGGCAGAGAAACTGGAAAGTTTTAGCCATGTATTTCACTTGCTCATTAAACAAGAGGCACTGTGATTTGTTTAGAAATTAAAGGAGTCAGAGTTTAAGACTACATATTCCCAGCTCAGTGGTTGACCTTAATTTCACTCTGCACCTCCCCCAGCATTGGTAAAAGASTCATTGCTTCATAAGTCGTGCTACAAATCTCAAGTAATCAGTACTATTAGCTTGAAACGTCCTTAATCCAAGGATTAAGTACAACATGCTATTATTCACCCTAAGGATCTTATTAATGGACATCACAACTCTTCATTTGAAAAAAAATATAGCTAAGTCTACTCTTTCATCTGTCATCATGAGATCCAAGTTCTTCTCTATGCAGCAGATGGTGCAAGGACCAAGAGAGTGGAATCCTTTCAATGCCAAAACTAACCAAAATAGTCAAGGCCACCTTTACTAATTTGTACACAGCAAAACCAGCACTGGAACCTCTAGCAGCTCTGTCAAACAGGACCTTAGTGAAACTAGCAGGACTTATATACATATGAGAAAAAGCCAGGGTCAGTCTTTTGTGGAGCTGGCAAAGGAACAGAGCTGCGAGGATAATGTATATTCAGCATAGAGCAAAGGGGAAGAGCAGTACCTTGCATCACACAGAAGGCACCAAGACTAACTTAAAAGGCTTTAAAGAGAGTCCCCTCCAAGTCCAAGTGAGAAATATTGCCACACAAGTCCGCAAATGTGGGAGAGAGCTAGGAACGTGGGGGAAGAAACTCCTCATCTGACCTATTGCTTAATAAGAACAATTGAGCTGTTGGACGGGAGGACAGAGTGCCTGTTTGGCTTCTCCTCCCAGCCTCTGCTGGCTGTAGCACTGCGTTCATATTGTCGTTGTAACACGAATTCTGGATCTGTAGCTGTCCCAACCGATTAGGTCAGTGTTAAGAGTTATGACTGTGCCAGGCATACGGCCAGCTGACCTTCACAGGTTAAGAAGGGCTCAAGTGAAACAGTGGTCAGCTGCCAATGCTGAATAATAAATTACATTCTTCAAACAAGGACTCAGCCTCCTAACTACTTCAGTAAGCAAGGCATAGAAATGCAGAGTGGAATAACATGACTTGGTATTTCACCTTGCTTCAAATAGCTGGATCTGGCGGTTGTGTAAAGATAAAACCAAACAATTGATCTACTCCAAGGTGCTAACTGCCGAGGCAGGCCGCGATCACAGCTGAGGAGCTGCAGGGAGCTCAGAATTCTTAGCATTTATCATAGTCTCACAGCAACTGCAGGCTCAAGTGCCCCTGTACTACCGAGCCTCAAATGAGATTTACAGACTACTCGAAAGAATAGACCTAGCGATCAGATCAATCATAAAAGATTCTTAAGAGTCTACACAAGGACTGAAAACTGCCCTAGTGGAAAACTGCAACTCCTGCCACGCTCAGCCAGAGGCATTGCTATGGTTCTCGTTTGAGGGAAATTCAGGTTTTTCTTCAGCCCCCTTCAGACCAATTTCCCCAGCTTTGGCAAACAGAAGGCACCTTCTCCCCACGTCAGGGTGTTTCTGACTCCCATAAAGCTGCTTTTCTATTACTTTATCCTCTTCCAGCCAGCACAGTCCTCTGACATGTGATAACTCCCAAGTCAACCTCTAGCTGCTGCCCACAGTTTACCCAAYAGCAACAGCTGCATGAAATGGATACAAGCTGGGCAACCGGATGTACCAAGGACGTAAGTTCTGGCTTTGTTCAGTTTGCTCTGACCCTGCCTGGATAAACTGTGAAAAGCTCTAGTGCTTCTACTGCAGCTCTCTGAAAGAGATAGAATTTGTAGGTTACAGTGCCACCAAAATCACCATCCAAAGTGGCTGTAAAATGCTTGTCAACACTATGAAATGTTGCCTATGTTGGTATAGCTGAAGCTGCCAAAACCTCCCGTCCTCTGTGGACACACTCGTGTAGTTTATTCTGGCACTGGAAGCAAACCAACCTGCAGTGACTAARGCACCCTCATACCGATATAGATTTTTAATGAAAAATCTTTTTAATGAAAATGATTGCCTTTTATGCCTTCTGTATTTTCAATTTGATACAACAGGCTGACGCTTATGTCAATAAGCTATTCTTATAGCTTATTTGGGGCTAGTTTCAGTAGATTAGGAGTAGATTAGAAGAGCAACACAGAAGACTTGCACTGACAAACGTCCATGCAGTGCTTTGCATTAGGCCCATGGTCTGGTCCATATGGACCCAGTTTAAAACCCATGAACTGTCACTGTGAGCCCCTCTAAAAAGGGCAGTGGTTTTACTAKCACAGTTACACAGGTGGAGCCCTGTCTGAATGCCACTCAATCACAGTAATGGCTCTGGACAGGCATCTCCACGCGACTCCAGCTGCACCCACTGGAAAGGTTATTGCCCCTGCCGAGGCCATTGCCCCTCTGAGCTGCGGTGGAGCAGCCTCTGCAAGAACCTCCTAATTTGCTTCAAGCAGAGGTCAGCCAGGTTAGCTTGGTGCATCAACATAAGCAGCAGCTAGACCGTTAGCTTTTGATACCTGCACTAATTATTTTGTTCCCATATTGCATCTTACATATTTAAAACGTAACCTTCTATCATCTGTGGGTGAGTTGTGCAGGTGTTAGATGAGCCAGGCCCTCCTTGGCAGCGATCTCCAAATGCTGTACAGCATATGGCTCCTTCCTCTCTAATTCCCACTGGGACATCGTGCAAAACAATGTCACTCCAGGCTCTCTTCTGCTGAGTGTTGTTGATTAAAAACTGTTCCTGCTCTCTGGAGAAACCCATTTGCCACTTTAAGGGTAAATGTTCTCAAAGTCCAGCTGCTGTATGATTTTTCCTAGAAGCATCTGTTTTATCCAATTTATACTCTCATACTGGAATACAGTATGTAATACTACATATATTATCAATCTGGATTCAATCTGAATATTTCAAAGAGTTTGAACCTCTCTTCTTTTAACCAATTAGATTTAGAAGGGCAAACAGCAGAAGCAAACCTCTGAATACAGAGCTAATCAGGGTGGTTTAGACAGCCATTAGCCTAAGAAGGAGGTGAAGAGCAGCTCTCAGTTCTAATCTTTCCCTGTTTTCAAAAGGGAATAATACAAAGCTAATTTGTATAACACACAAATTTGTATGTACCACTATAACGTGCATAAATTAGCAATTCTAATACATAATACAAAGCCAATTCTTCACATGGTACAAAACTAATTCTCCAGAAAAGGTGGAAAGACCAAAGGGGTCTGATGCAGGAAGAGCAAGAGGAGAAACAAGAGACTTCTCCAAATGAAAAGTCAGGCTTTTTGCATAGTAGTAGCTTGGTAGGTTAGATRGGGGTAAAATACCCCCTCCCCCAAGAGAAGCAGGCACTTATCCCTACTTCTACTATATTTAATGTCTAGGGTTACTAATTTAGAGAGTGGGTAATAGGACAAGTAGGCCCCCAATCTCACCCGAGGACTAACTCCATGGTTTTTACTTGCCAATCCAGTTAAGCCACCTTTAAGAGCACAAATAAAACAAGGCAGAAAGACCAAAAGGATGCAGGAGAGCACTGACACTAGGGGTACACACACGTTCTCTGGACCRTGTCTCGGAACAAATGAAAACACAAGGCACCACATTCAAAGGAATTAACTATTTAGTGTATGATAATCTAACACAGATATTCCACAAGAGAGGCCCAAGAGCTCTGATATGGAAAAACATTAAGTGTGTATGCAGCAATCTGCAAGAGTTTGCAGTGCTCTACAGGAGTGGTCCTCAGCTTATGACAATCTTCCAGCACTGCTCCTGCATTAAAAGAGTTGTAACAGAAACAGATAAAGAAAGCAGACTATGAGGTTGCCTACCAACATGTTACGTGTCTAACACTGTTGCAAACACTGCAGGCYGGGGGTCCCCAACTTACAGCAGCAAGAGGAAGACAGGACCAACAAACTTTTGTGCTTCCAAGAACAGTGTCTCCATACAGTCCTACCACAAACCTGAAATGAAGGATTCATTCCTGCCTGCTCTTGCTAGCAGAGAACTGACAAGCTGAGAAATTCCAACCCAGTAAAGAGTAGCGCTTCAAGTGGCTAAATGGGCTGATTTCAATCTTCCTTCTTAAGAGCTAAACAACCCAGCTTGTCAGTTGGCTGAGTGGTGAGTAAATGGAAAGACCAGATAATAGCTTACAAATATTTAAAGAAATAAATACCAAAGAGTGTGGGCATATACATTTTTTATGGCTAAACAAGGAGCTGCACACAGGAATGTGATGAAATTAAGACTGATCATGAAGAACAGTTTCCTGAGATATTTATCATCCTGTGGAACAGTTTGAGCAGAAGTGATGGATGGCTGATGACAGAGATCACTTGAAATTACGCTGAGCAAAAAAGAAACCATGAAAATAGCAGTCTCCTTGCCACCTTAGGCCTAAGATATCCAGCAGTATCCCCATCCCTCATTTGTATTACAGATTCTCTTCATTTCACAGTCATTTTCTCATGTGCTGCCCATAATAAATAAGCAAAGACCTTCAATTCTCCTTCTGGAATCCATCCCTTTGCTAATATAACCTATTAGCTRTTTTACCTTTTTTTATTGGAGCTGTACACTAAGCTGATGGTTTCAATTATTTGTCCATAATGATCTCCAAATTCTTTTCCTGATCAGCTTGCTGGATGACTGTTCCATTTCGCACATACTCCCCAGCTTGCTTCGCAACTTATTTTCCAGTTATCTACATTGAACGGCATTTGTCACCTCAATTATCCAAATTCTTTGGAATCTGGCTCTGCTGTTCCTCATTATAAGCCCAAATCTTGCGATGTTCTGGGCACCCTACTCCTATCAAAGCCAACAAACACTGAGGAGACGCAGAGTCGCATCGGATATGGCTCAACTGTTTTGCCTCCAGTTTCTCTATTATCTATTTTTTGGAATCTTGCTTCCAATGCTGTCTTCCAAAGCATTTCTATAAACAGCCTGAATAAAGATACTAAAAATGACCTTTGGGGMGTGGGGGTCATTTAGCAAGTGTTTACAGCTCACCAAATCAGCTGGTTATGACCAATTATATAATTCTGGAAGACACTACGTCTTTCACAAGAGATTTGAGAACCTATTTCACACAAGTCAGTGTGACTGGCAGCACACTTGGTGAGGAGACAGCCAAATCTGTGTAAGCTAAACCAAAAACTAAATGACTGAGGCCTGCAGCACAAAAGAAATTTTTGCAGTCTTCAGTCCTCTAAACTATTCCCTCAATCCTTGACCAACAGCCTTGGATAATAACATTGTTGAAATCAGGCCCCTGACCTACATGCCTGGTTGTTTTCATATCTTTTACCTTCGTCATCACTACTGTCAGACTGAAGTTGTTTGATTCTCTTCCTCTTTTTCTTGAGGTTTTCAGGCTCTCTTTCCTCCTCATTATCTGAYTTGTTCATCCTCTTCATTTTACTGCCACAGCGGAAAGAAAAGAAAAAAAGCAGGACAGAGGAAAAAGAAATAATGAACATGTGTTATGCCTTGTGTATGCAKGAAAGCAACATATGTATTTGGACAAGTATATTCCTGATAAGAGGACTGTTAGCAAGGAATCAAATACCTCTGTACCTCAAACATGATTATTACATATGCTGAAGCATACTCATATATACAACCAGGCACAGGCATATGAGCATTTTTATGCTTCTCATCTTTACCCATATCCAGTTCTTCAAATGAGAAGGATTTCTTTAGCCCCTCTACAGTTCAGCATTTTGCCAAGTACCTCACCTAGCTTGGCCACAGTAACCTGGCAAGAGCATGTTACTGATCTTGTCTCTATAGCTCATGCTCCCAAACACTAATGTCCCCAACAGGATCACTCAGAAGCTCTTTTGACAGACTGCTTGCCACTGACCGACTATGAGGTAGTGTCTCAGAATCCTGGAGCCATTTTTAAAGACTACTGGAAAAATAAAATAGCTTCTTTCTTTTTACTGTTGGCGAGACATGTCAGACTAACAAGCCTGGAGGCTAAAGGCCTGCATATCCTCATAGAGCTGGTACAGCCCAAGTGGCCTCCCCAACACCACATTGCCAGCGTGCAGTTTCCAGGCCCTTGGCTTTTTCAGCAAGACTATCAAAAAGAAGACCAGTTAGCACTAACTGTGATGGTGGGCTGGGTGGTGTGCTTACCTAGTTAGTAAGAAACAGATTGAGACCACCAATTAATTACTCATAGGCCACCAGAGAGCCATCAGACTGTAATGATTTTTGGTCTCTGTCAGTTTGGGTTGGATTAAACACAAAGGGCTGAACTTTAAATTTACTTGGAGTCTCAGCCCAAAATAAACCAGCGACATCGAAAGCAGCAGTACATTAGCTACAGAAATCAACAAGCAGAACTTTGTGTGCTAGAAACTGTGTACATACAAGCTTGGGAATATACTACCTTCCCTGCAGTACAGGTGCTCCTGCCAGCCCCCACAGATTGCTTGCGGGGTCTGTACTGAGCCTGTTCGCAGCGTGAGGTTGTCTCATGGAAAGCTGCCCCCCTCCCGCTGAGGAGTACCTGGATTGTGTCCCTTCCCAGTTGCAATGGCACAAATGGCCCTAAGGCATCTACAGCACTCGCCTAAATGGAAAAGAATTAGTAGGAAAAAATCCTAAGAGATAATTTTAGCCACATTTAATGCAATTTAGTAGCTGGAAACAGAAGGTGAGCCAGCATCGTAAGACCAGCCAGCCCAGCACAGGCCATCAACAAGTGGGTTAACAGATGACAGGGACGCTGAAAAGTATGGCCCACCTTTTTTTGTCCTTTTGTTGAATTTTAGTAGACTCTGTTTTCCTCCCAGGTTTCTCTGCTATGGTACTGGGGGTTGATTCTGGTTCTGCTGCAGGAACAGAAGGCTTGACTACTTCTTTTTCTTCCTTTGGCTGCTCAGGCACAGGATTGACTTTGAGTTTATCTGTGAATAAAGAATTAAGAAGGAACAAACACTGTGCATTCAATATGAACCAGAACCTACAAAGGAGCTGGCTAAATGAAACACCATGTGGCACAAAAATGGAAAGCACTACAGGCCACACGAAAAAGCATTAAGGGATCTACTTTGACCAAGCTTTGTCATAGATGAAAAAAGAACAAGTCTGCATTTCTAGCTGATCTACTGGTTTGGTTCTCTTTTAAGGGCACACCCTGCATAATCACCAGGACCTACGTGCCACAGAACATTGCCAATTTTCTCAAGAGATATTTTGCTATGAACAAGTTGGGAGCTCCTCCTCCAGGCAGCCCTCTTGGGGTAACAGCACATCGATCTTTATTGTCAATTTACCCCTGCTAAAAATCAGAGCATTGAAATCACACATGAAAGAGTACAGAAAGAGAAGAATCAGGACTGAGGAAAAAAAAAAAAAAAAAAATCAAACAGCACTGTGTGCAGTCTCCATGCTGAATAACACTACAGCCCAGTAGTATTAGTATTTTGAAAAGTGTACTGGCTACATCTTCCCTCTCCCCCTCCACCCCAAAATGATAAAGAACCAATCTCCTTTGTCTACGTAGCACAATGTACAAGGATAATTCTTCTCTAAAAGACTTAATCTAGTACTAGAGAAGAGACAGCAGGTGGGAGAGGGATAAAATAGCATATTTGTCATCCCGATAGGCAAAGCTTTTAGCACATTAGTACTAATTACAGCCTGCTAGCTTCATTCAGCAGCTTTACACACATGCACAATGAAGAGAGGACAAGACGATTTAGAAACCTGTAAACTCAAGTGCAAGATGCCTTGGGGAAGAAAAAGCACTCAACAATAACAGGTAACAATAACTACAGTGTCAATAGGAGCAGAGGCTATTGAGAGGGCTAAAAGACTTCATGTCAACACCTTTCTGACACAACCTGAAAAACAGGTTGGCTGCTTCACTGAGCGAGGGAAAACATCTCATATATARGAGTATGAATGACATCTCTCTTGTTTATGATCAATAGCATAGAGCTGAAGGGCTCAATTATTAACTTGGGACTTTCCGGCAATAGTGAAATCTTTGATGCCAGGAGAAACGTATCAACATGCAGGAAATAAATCGCCCTCCTGAACTCAACCTACCTTTCCTATACACATAATCATTTCCAGTTCTGTTGTTTGCTCCAACCCAGCAGCTACCTCTTCTTTGAAGAGCTCCCTGACAGGGCTAAACAGAGAAGCTAACCTCACCACAAATCATAGAAATAGATCCAAGAAGTTTTCTGTATCATTGATGTGTCATCTTTACCATTTCAGCTTCCTGGATTTCCAGAACACAAACTTTGGTCTACAGATCTTCCCAGATCTTAAGAATTTATTGAATTCATGGTAGTAATTGCCCTTAGAATTGTAATGGTTAGGCTGAAAGTATTCTCAGCTCCCTCAGTCTCAAGGCTCATCAGAACAGGAGCTCAGAGATGTCCAACGCTATGGCGTACTGTGTGTTTAGCATTGGAACTGTACCCTGCAAGCTCTAATAGATATTTGTTAGAAAGAATTTTGTTGTTTATTCTCTTCCAGTAACTATTCTTCAAATCCTCTTGTATTCTAAAAGCATCTTTTGAAGAAAGTCCTATAGCTCTTTTCCAATGTCTGTTCAACAGCTTCAGCACATTGAATAATTCAGGGTGGAAGGGGCCTCTGGAAGCCATCTAATTCAGAGCTGTACTCAAAGAGGAAGAACGACTTCTCATTTTTCTACTCTGATTATTAGCTCTTCAATTTGCTATAGAAGAATTAACCCCAAATATAACCATAGACTCTTCAGTGGTTTGTTATGAAAAGCAAGTGTCATTAACACACACAGTCTAACAGGCTTTGGCAATCATTTCGCCAATAGCCAATCCTCCAGTCAAARGTACTCACTTTAAATCAGTTTTCTTCTGCACTAAAAATCCTTCCTGGGTTAGTCTGCACAAATATGTCATTTTAATTGATCTCCACCCAGCAAGCTTTTTGTCAGAAAAATTCTACTTAAAACTTTTCTTTCATTTTTGCCTTGAGCTGCATACACAAAAGTTAACTCCTCTGAGTTCAAAAGAGCAGAAAAAAAAAAACAATATRGAAAACTATGACAATAGAGGATATAAGGGAAATCCAACTAGCCTCATGTCTTGTGGTTTAAAGGGAGAGTTCTGCTCTTTTTTCTTTATTTATACCTCCCCATCACAACTGCATAGCAAGATACTTGGTATCATAAACTATTTCTAATTGCTACTTAGCTAAAACAATAGATTTCCAATACGCTTTCAAACTTTTTTTTTTTTTTAATACAGATGGCTGATCCTTGACCACAATGGTTTCTGAAAACAGATGTATGTTATAAAGCACTTACTCATGGCAGCTTTTCCAAAGAAATTGTTCATTATGTTGACCTTTCCTGGTGGTTTGCTGCTTGCTGTAGACACCTGGAAGCAAAAACAAGAGCAACCACAGGAATTGTATGTTGCCTACATTTAGCCTAGTATCTAGTGAAAAGAGACACGGACACATCAGCACACTTGCAACAYAGCCCTCAAAATGCATAGTATTGGTTCTGGACAAACAAAACGAATACGCAGATTTTGTTGACTAGTCATTATCTTCGATTCAGTATTACCTTAGGAGAATTCAAAGACATTAGAAACTGCACGGAGCTAAGGGATGAGAGTACATTACTTACCACTCCTTAGCTATGCCTTCAAATCTAACTTAGGTCACATTCCCATCTGATGGCTGACAGTGTTACTGAAATAAGTGGTTGGGATTTGGGTCAGTTCCCAGTAAAGAACTGTTCTTTTTGCAAAATATCAGTGCCTCAATTCTCAGTAACCAGCCGAGGAAAGAACACAGACTGGCCAAACCATGAAGACTTTATCCAGCTACTCTGGCACATTGCACTGTTCAGTGATATTTTTTGCAAACAACTCAGCAGTTCTATTCCGTTAATATACTCATAACCAAAGTGAAAAAAAAATCACAAAAAGAAACAAAAAAATTAAAGAAGGTTAGCCTCCTTATCCTATTTATTTTGATGGGAAAAAAGGCAAATCAGACCTGAAAGTTTCCAAAACACAGACAAGCAGATTTCATCAGTTCTAAATTCAATATAAAAATCAGAAAATTGTCCCAAAACATACTCATTTGTTCTGAAAAAAACAAAATCACATTACCATTTATTACCATACACATATATCCATTTAACGGACATAGTGCTTTAAAAAACACTTTTACTAATCAAGATTAAAACAAATCTATCCTGGAGGGATTAAGAAAAAAAAGAAAAAAGCAGCTGAAAAGATAAACATTTTAGTCCTGCACAGGTCAAACTCTGAAATGTCTCTCACAAACTAAGTTTAAACACCTTGATTAAGACCTGCAAGTCTTACATTTCACTTATTGCTCAAAACAAATCCTTTTAAGCACAACAGAGAGMGCGAGATCCTCAACTGCTGTATATACTGGCATAACTGAAGACAAAGGAATAATTGTCTCAATAATGCAGCTACGCTGGCTTCTACTAGCTGGAGATCAGGCTCAAAGAATATCAAAGCATTAAAGCTGTGGCAAATATACTTCTTTGGATAGGTCAAGAGCATGGCAAAATATATGTTCCCTGCCAAGATGACTGAGAGAAGACATGATATACTGTTAAATACTTAAGAAAGAGTGACTGAGCGTTCCCAGCGGATAGCAAGTCTAGAACCAGAAGCAGCAACGAAGCAAGAACGGTTCATTAAATCTATTAATCCGATGGGCTGCCAAAGGGTCTGAGGTAACTTACACCTGGGGTCTCCTTAGCCTCTGCTTTAGGTTCTTTATTTGGGTCCTGGGGTTTGGAAGCCGATTTTGCTGCAAACATTCCCATGATCCCTTTGGGCTGCTGCAAGGTCTGTTTAGCAGTCGACGGACCGTGACCGTTGACCACGGGCACACTGACAGCATTCGTGTCACTCGGAGTCTGGGAACCAGCCTGTGCAGACGTCTGCGTTGGAGAAGCGTCGGCTGACGTCCTGGGGACCGCAGCGGCACAATGAATGGCACTAAACCTGTGTGATGGAGTGAAAAATTTAATTAGCCCTTTAACTTCTTATTTTTCGCCCTGGTGTCTTCCCCAGCAGCGCCTTACTTCTCCGGTTCTATGTTCTCCTGTTATGGGAAAAAGAGCAATTTAATTTGTGCAAGGGGCAAGAAAGAAAGGCTGGCACAGAAGAAGAATGATGGAGACCTCTACTAAAAGGATCAGCTGAACCTGTCAGCAACAGCCAAAGCATTCAAACGCAAAAAAAGCTGTTCAGGTTTCAGTGGGGAGGGTGCAAATGTGTGTGGGGGAGCCTGTCTCCACACCCAAGGTGGGGATGGAGCGAGCTGAATTTTATTCCTAAACTGGTTACACTCGCCAAAGCTTGCAGCATAAGCAGTATTGCCATCTGATGATCTAAAACATTTAAAGTTCAGATGCTCTGATAATGTCCACTATTGCCACAGCAAGCAAGCAAAACCTCTCCAGCCAGGTAAGTAGTTTAGTTTCAGTTACAATTTCCTGAAATCACTCTGAAGATATCCAGGACATTCAGAGATTTAACTATATAAAGTCATTCCCATGTAATTACTAGTAGACAGAGACACACTTCAGCTTGTAACAATCTGAAACATGATTGTTTGAGGATAGTGAGAAACAAGAACTAAATGATTTGCTCACAGTTACAATACAATTCACTAACTGTCAGGAATAGGAATACCCAAAATAACTGAATACTGCTCCCCACTGGGCAAGTCACAGGCAAGGCTTTCCAAATTTCCTACAAAAATGTCACCAGGAAAACACATGCTCATGCCTTCCAATCCACTGAATTACATAGCATATTTTTATTTGCATAAGAAAAACTTTTTCTGCCTATTAATTTCTGTGCCTCCACGTTAGAGGCTCACTTGAACAGTTCACGGTCACTTCTATTTGGATCAGAAACTGAAATGTATTAGTGAATATCACCATCACTRCAGCATTTCTAGGCTGCAGCAGAARTCTCTTGACATCCAAACCTTTAAAGAAGGAAGGAAGACAATTCCTATTTTCAACATGGTTTCAACACAGTCAACACCAGACTCTARATGACTTTTGCTTCTACTCCACAAACACTTCAGAGCAACACCACCAACCCTCCAGATCACAAATATTTGATAGTAGTTAGAGTAACTGTTCAGCAAGCTCACCTAAACCTCACATATTCCAGGGATTTAGGAAGTTAACTTTCCTTAATGCTGTTGTGCTTATGATCTTGACTCAAAATTTACTAAAAAATGAAAATCACAGAAGAAACAAGTGATGTTTAAACTACACTCTGCAAGAAAGGAGCTGCTTCCACTCAAAACAAGCATAAAAGCTGATATGAGTCATGTGCATCAAATCCAGTTATTTATATTAATACACCATCTCAACATGTAGCCACTTCCACTGTCTTCACAGTGTMACAGGTCCCATATAAGCACAGAACAGAATAAAGATTCTTGGCCCCAGAGCTTAAAAGAGATATGGACAGGGGGAAATATAAGTCAGTAGGTCTGGTTTGGTGCAAACACACAGTCAAGCCTTTGCTAAGTTTTTTGTGGGTACACCAGCAATCTGGTCCCAAGCATAAAAGATGATTCATGCAGTTGATACGAATCAAGGGAGGGGGAAACATGATCATTCTGAATTTAGTTCAGCCAGGCTRCAAATGAAGAAGCTGAATTTTTCTTAATTTGCCTGGGAAATTCTGCTCAAGAGGCAAGCAGGGATTCAAATGTAGGCTTCACAAATGAGATTGCTGAATCTGAATTGTCTAAACCTTCAGGATTTATAAGTCTGAAAGCCAGACTCCTCTAAGGCACAAATGTCACCATGCAGGGGTGCCCTAAAGTAAACAGTGATTGCAATAAGGCCAAAATTACAGCCAAATGCATGGTGTATGTTTTCACCAAAGCAGGGTTCTCTAGCACTTACTGTTGTATTSACACTCACTTATGAAGCACAGCATCTAGAACTTTATTTTCTCAGTCATTCTCTAGTGAAAATTTTGAAGACAGTTAAATTTCTATCTTCAAATTCTGTATTGCAGGGATCTCTCTTTTAAACTAGACTGGTCACTTTTAAACTAGACTGGTCATCTGCTACTGGACAGCATTGAATATACTGATTACATCAAGCTGAAGCCATCCTGGCGGAAATACACAAAAGAGAGGGGACATAAAAGGTTTAACAGTGGTACAAGGGGGACAGCAATCAACTCACAGGTCAGATAAGGTGACCCTGCTCAACAGCTGCTCAATGATCTCAGTCCTGGCCCTTACAGATAGATGATAACCCCAGAGAACTGCACCTGGGGTGGACACAGTTGCCAGTCACCTTCTGGAAGAAGAGTCAATGAGCTCTGGAGACTGAAGTCCCCCTTAATTCTAGGGGAGCCTTTCTCTAGTTCAACCACGAAGGACACTTGTGACACTATTTTGCATCTTTCCCCTATACTCCAGGCTCTTGCCTTAACTTGCAGGAACTCATCCTCCACATRTATCTTCAGCCAGGCAGAAGAGCCCAGTGGATGAAAGCACAATCTCACAAGGGCAAGTGCAGAGTCCTGCACMWAGGGAAAAATAAGCCTGGGCACCAGCACAAGCTGGGGGCTGACCTGCTGGAGAGCAGCTCTGCAGAGAAGGACCTGGGAGTGCTGGTGGGCAACAAATTAATCATGAGCCAGCAACGTGCCCTTGTGTTTAGGAAGCCAAATGGTCTCCTGGGGTGCATTACGAAGAGTGTTGCCAGCAGGTGGAGGGAGGTGACCCTGCCCCTCTCCTCAGCCCGGGGGAGGCCTCATCTCGAGTCTTGTGTCCAGTTCTGGGCTCCTCAGTCCAAGAGAGACATGGAGCTACTGGAGAGAGTACAGGCTACAAAGATGATGATAGGGCTGGAGCACCTGCCCTATGAGGAATGGCTGCGAGAGCTGGGCCTGTTCAGCCTGGGGAAGAGAAGACTGAGGCAGGATCTTATCAACGTGTACAAGTACCTGAAGGGAGGGGGACAAACTCTTTTCAGTTGTCCCATGTGACAGGACAAGAGGCAATGGGCAGAAATTGAACCACAGGAAGTTCCGTCTGACCGTGAGGGGGAATTTCTTCCCTGTGAGAGTGACAGAGCACTGGACCAGGTTGCCCAGAGAGGTTGTGGAGTCTCCTTCTCTGGAGATCTTCAAGGCCCGYCTGGATGCAACCCTGTCTGACATGCTGTAGGTGACCCTGCTGAGCAAGGGGGTTGGCCTAGATGATCTCCAGAGGTCCCGTTCAACCTTACTGATTCTATGAAAACAGAAGACAAGCCTGGGTTAGCAATTTGCCGAGCATATCGCTTAATGGTTTYGTAAGTCAGTTACAGTCTTCTCTTCTTGTGTGATAGAAAACTGGATGTAAACTGGTCATAATTAAGTGCGGCCCAGAAATCAGAAAAAAAWTTCTAGCCATCAAGCCATCAGGGAAGACAGGTTTTGGAACAATTTGCCATTTGGAGTAGCAGGGCAAACGAACCAACTGAGAACTGGAAATAGCTCAGGTTACCAGATAATCACACAATGCATTTGCCTAGGGTCTGGTCTGACATGACCCAGATGATACCTTTTTTCTAACCTTCTGAAGGTCCAGGCTTACTTGGTAACTATTGATTTCTGCTGCTGAAATGTGCTATATAGCAACATCTCACYAGTCTCAAATCACACAGTGTAAGAAGAAAAACAAGATGCAACTTACTTGCTGCAGTTGTGCAGGTTTGTTTTGACAATATCATAATCCGTGTTGTAAAGAGGCCCACTATCCTTGAGCAAGGCTTTCTGAATGCTGTAGACATGCACACTYGCAATTGTGGCTAGTTTAGACTTCATTGCTGGTTGGGAAAAAGAAGGGGAGTCCTTTGTTAGGGCAGCCTTTACAGAATCAGGTGGCAACTTTAAGTACTAAGCTCTACCAAAGATAGCAGAACAACCGACAGACCGCCTGAGAGCGAGGACCTGAAAATCAGAACRTATAACTGTACCTTCTTGCTACGCTCATTGACCGAGAATTTGAGGTMTCAAACTCCAGAAGCCTGACAAATGCATTTTCCACTGTGCCCACTTGAGTCTCACACAGCTAAATTAAGACTAATCTCTCTKTATTTACCTTCAAAATATCCAGGGCCTGGGACCCAGAATGTCTATATGACTACCTAAAGTTAAGGATGAAAACAGATGGTGATAACTCTACCCTGCTGGAACCATTCGCTACTGTTAAGAAAAAGTCCACAGCATCAACCAATACTGTCCTAGTGTCTCCTTGAGCAGTCTGCCCAAGCAGATGTTTTGTCTATTCTATGCTATTTAGATTGTAACCCCCCTTGAGACAAGGGCTGTTTTTAGGATTTCTCAGATCACTGCTTATACTCTTTGCACAGAGCGCTGGTCTGAGACAGAGCTTCTAGGCACTGTAAAAATATACACAGTAATCATTTCTTGGTGCCAGTCCTAGACTATGCAGCCCTACTTCCATCACAAACTTCAGCCTCTTCCAAATCTAAGTCATACCTTTGGCCTGTCTTCTAATACAAAAAGAAAAAAAAAACACGAACAAGCCTTATCTCCAAAGCCAAATAGAACATTACACAGCACACATAATTCAACAAACGTGACAGATAGTAGTTACGCTGCTTGACAATCTACTACACTTATGAAGACAGTTTAGCTAGAAAGCCATTTAAAAYTTCAAAAAGGGAAATACCATGAGTCTTTCAAGCAGTTAGATCATTAATACCAATACTTAAGGTCACAAAAGCCACAGTATGCTCTTGAACACCAAAGATATTATCTGAAAATAATGATTAGCCTGCAGTTGTGTTTCAATGGGTCCAATCTTAKTAGCAGAACTAGGCTGGGAAAGACAGTAAAAAGACTGACAGTGCACAGAGAGCAGTTTCATAAAGCAGTGTTATAGTGGTCATTCTTTTGTCTGGGATATTTGCTTTCATAGTAAAAGTTAAAAAGACGGAACTATCTCACGAGATGTTAAACTAATACCCAGACCTCTCAGGGCAAAGACTGCAAACACATTTAATCAGTAACTAGAATGACCTGTTTTAGCATCCTTGGAAGCTTGAAGGCTCACAGTCGTCCTAAAACTGTGAAACTCTGCTGTACCCTATTTGCACACTATTGCTTTTAAGGAGGAATTGTCTGTCAGTAGTAAGAAGGTGACTAAGAAATACCACAAGACTCAAATCACAAGTTTGAAGTTGCACAGATGCCGGCTCACATTTTCAAAATTTTAAGATATAGCTAGCACAAGAAGTATATATCTGAACCCAAGAATTTGATCAGGCATTTGTGTGCAGATGTCAAGTTCTGAACTTTACTCACTTTGCAGTTCTTTCAAAGAAAAAAAAACACCAAAAGAATGATTTTCAAGATCTGCTTACCTTCCAGTTTATCCTCTCTCACTACTGCAACCTTGTGGCACTAAGGAAAAAAAARRAAAAAAAATGTACATTTATAAAAATAATTTCAACCTTAAATTTTAAGATGATGTATTGTATGTAACACTAGTATTTTCAATTATCTGTTTAATAAGAAGGTCCACAGATTATAGATGAAGCTTTATAGTTGCACAGAATTCTGCCAATACCTTTAAACAGTCATCAGCTATTAGTTTTTAAACCTGTCTTCCTTCTTTCCTAGTGCATTATTTCACAGATCACTGTAGCACTAAACAAATATCCTATCCTCCATTCCTGACAGTGGGAGATGAAGCACTGATGAAAACAAGAACAACGAGAAAAGCTTTAAATCTGATGTGCCAGCCCACACTAGCCACACACACACACACATATATATATGTATATATATTTAGTTTGCCTGTGAATTGTAACACAGATAGGACACTAGAGAAGCAAGACACAATGAGAAAGTAAGCATTAATTTAAAAGCAAGAAATGAATGTTTCTGGAAAATATGCTCCACAGCATGTAATTTCTTCAGTCTTCAAGGACTACACCTGATCTGTGGCATTCAACAGGTTGCARTTGATATAGAGAGTATCTGAAGAGAAAGGCTGGACGAGTAAAGAAAGATCAAGTGCCTCAGTCCCTCATGGAGCCTGACAAAAAGTAACAAGGAGAAAAGCAAAGAGCATGCAGCACTTAGGACAGGCTGGGAACCATTTATGACAAATTTCTATTTGCATCTCCTTTCAGATGATTCTTGGAGTTGAATCCCCAGCCTTGTGGCTACACCTACTGACAGCCCGCAGTAGTGCAGGATTACCAACAAGCACTCATTAAGAAACAGGGTTTGTTCGGAAGCGTTGAGATTTCCTCCCCAATAATTGATTTATGCTAAATATTACCTGTCAGTTATTCCAATGCCCACATGTGTTCTAGAAATATCTCCAGGATTTGACCTCTCCTCCTGCTCACTCTGGCTAGTGGTTAGACACTCAGTCTGGAGAGCTTTAAGCTCTTCTGTGTGGTATTCTTAACCTCTGCCTTGTTTCATCTCTACCTGTAACAACCTACTGCCTCTGCAGGACATTTTTCTTAGGAGCCACTCAGATTGTGTTTTTTAAAATAGAATGTAGTATTCAAAAATAAGATCTTAAATTTTTGCTGTTTTTAAAGTCAGACTTTCACTTGTTCAGTTTTGTACATCTTTCTTATTAAAAAAAGATAATATAAATTGCTAAGATTGAAGCTAAAAACATTTGTAATTTAAGTCAGGACTTTTTATTCACTTTTTGCTTTAAATACATTATGGCAAATAAGGAAAAAAAAAAGCAGTGTATCAACAAAATTGGTTACCTTGTTATTTTCAAAGGAAACTGGGGGAAACCTCCGAMGTTAATTCAGATTATAAGCCTAACAGTATCTGTACAGCATCAAATAAATATATTCCACYGTACAGAACTGAGGCAATAAATAATTACCTTCAGTTTCAGGCAAATTTGGAGATGTAAATAGAACATTCTRTACATGTAGACTGGCTTATTATTTAAGAATAAGAAAACCAAAAAGGAGTGTTTAACAATCTACAAGTAAAGGCCAGGACACACTAAGATGTACTAATCCTAAATGAAGGCTATGGACTGTACTGTATGAGAAATTTGGGTATCTAAAGACACACACAGACATCTAGCTGAATATCAAAGGCATTTAGRGTTTGGTTATTAAATTCTCAGGAGCGCAAAGGCATTTAACTTGCCATTCTTCCTTCAAAAATCCCTGGAGTACCTTTTTGAACTTTCAGATAACATTTCTGAAGGTCTGACAAGCAGTGACTAGAAACACCAAATGTGTTAATTACATTTAGGGACTCCTTTGCTTAATAAATCAATTTAAATACAAAATATGAYTTACAAAACTTATGTTTCTCTTATATACCAGATTAGAAAGCTTGTTTTATTTAACATGACAACTTTAGTTGAATTACAAAGTCTCTCCAAACATAACACACTTCCACTGCACAGCAGATCCCAACAAACAGAACAGCCAACTYCGTAAGGGCCCCTCTAGACTGTTTTCTGAAACTTGCAGCCTGATAATGATGGAATTGAGAGTTAAATGGGGAAAGGATTTAAATGAATTAAATAAAACCTTGATGCGCTGTTTAACATTGTATTGCCATATCATAGTCTACCTTTACTTTTCATCATTTGTRTTTTCAGACAGAAGTAGTACTTTCTTTTCTACAGGTACACAAGAGCTAGTACATTGTGCTTGTTACAGGAAAAAAAAGAGAGCAAGTTCGGCCTTTGATCCAAAGATGGAAGGCACAAGAAAAAAGAGCTCACAAACACCTTTGAGAAATAAAGCACTCACAATATGTCCATTCTGAATGAGATTTCCTGCAACCAAATAGGTGACATGAAGCTGAGCTCCCGAATTCTCCTTTCGTTTCCTTTCTACGTAATCATACAACATCCTGCACAACAGAAGAAACCAGTGTTAATCACCTAAAAAATAAAGGGCCCGTCACCACCCTTTCAGTGAAGCTTACTTAAGAAGAGCAAAACCAGTTTGACATGGAAGCATTTGACATAAACAGTTATTTTAACTAAGATTAATTTAAATGAATCTTACTGAGACACCTTCCTCATCTATCACCTTGAAGAATCTGACACCAACAGCTATATAAACCAAAGGTGAAGTGAATACAAGCTCTCAAAGCTTTAAAACTTGGTTCAAGATGGTCTCAAATCCTCTAGGCAGCTTGTTCCAAAGTCTCCCATTGAGAAAAGTATATCCCCTTGATAGGACCCAGCATTCTGAAATGTTTGACACAGAAATTGGTGATTTTGGTACAAGATCACATTGCCAGGTGCATATATGGAAACTCAATTGCTTCCATTGATAGAATATTCAGAAATGAAAAGAAGGAGYAAAATTAGTGATCAGGAGGTTGAGTTAAGACTCAAGCTTTCTGGTCCCACTTACACCACTACTTTACGGGAGTTTGACCCTATTATGCTGTAGAACAGGGGTAATACCACACAGCCCATGAGGATTTTATCTCATATAGATACCTAAAGATCCTCATTGCTGCAGTGGGACAGGTTACAATTACTAGGCTGGCACTTCCAGCACAACCCACTAATATTATTCATTCATTYATTTATATAAYCCACTAACTGGGCTGTCACAGTAACTCATATAGACTACCAGTTCCAGTTCTGATGCACTGATGATTCCTTGCACTAGGATGTACTTATGGCTATTATCACTGTAGTTATCTGGCACTTCTCCAGCTTCAAGGACACAGTTTTAAGCACACAGATGTCACAGGACTTCTTCAGTGCTTTTAAGAGTAAGACAAGGTGCCTCCACTTCACCTAGAYCATCTTCTCCATGGCAGAAAATTCTCCCGTTCCTCACAGTTTACTAGGTGAGCAGATCTGCTCCCAGCAAAGCTGTTCCGTCAGGTCTACACCACCACTGAAGCACACTCAGATTTACTCATCATCTAAATAGTTCAAACACACGTGGAAGACAGAGACCAAGCAATCCCTCCACTACACTAGATGCCCAAGTTGATATTTAGGTAGTTTGGACAAGACAGGGGGTGCTGGGCTCAGCACAGTGCAATCATGTACACAGCAGACACCCCTTTTAGTCCAAGCTATAGTCAGAAACAGTGTGAGAAAATATTTGTGTTGTGGGACTTGAAAAGCTTATGCGGCGCTCAGGTTTTATGCTTAAAATGACCTCGCTGTGCAGAATAAGTCTCAGATTCCTTGAGAGCTCACTGTAATAACATTTACCTTTTAAAGATTCTATAAAACAAAGTGAAATCATTTAAGTAATTTATATTCCTTGAAATACACAAAGAGAAGGTTATATCTTTGTGCAGAATTTGGAGACATAAAAATATTCTGACAGCACAGCTGACTTTCCCCATCCTTCAAGTATTTAGCTACACTCATTATCAAATATTCAGCTACACTCATTATCAAATATTCTGACAGCACAGCTGACTTTCCCCATCCTTCAAATATTTAGCTACACTCATTATCAAGCCTGACAGACGCATATTTATAATGGAGTATGCATTAAGCGGCAGGGTAATCAGAATGGATAAATATTTGCCATACACATGAGCTACAATTACCATCGAGGACGTTTTGCATTTTCCTAATTCTGCTCCTAGCAATGTCCACAGATAATACACAGCCTCCTGAGATCAGATATGGACAGGCAGAGTCATTCCCACAGAGGCAGGGCTCTATTTGCTGGACTGTAGCCATGCTTAGAAAATAGTTAGCCACACTTCAGGATGAAAGGAGCTACATACATCTCTCTAGTAATATAATACTGAGACATGTATTCTGGTCCAAGTATTCATATTTAAAGAACACGAAGGAGTCTAGCTGAGTGCTGTTCTCTAAAGCACAACTCTCATTAAAGTCAAGGCAAAACCTGCCAATGGGAGGAGCGAGGGAGGCGTGTTAAATAATGTTACCARTGACATCTGAGAGGATGTGTAAGATTTTTAAATATTTCCAGAGGGACTGTTTTTAATACGTTAACCACAGTTGTGAAAACAGTAATTAATAAGACTTTGCCACACAATAAAACAGTTGTGGGATGCACTAATACCTACTGTTTAGCCTGGTTGACATGAACCCCCAGAGTATAGCTTAGCCATTTGTACGTTACCTGTAAATAAAAAATAAAAATAAAAAACACTTTAGCAAGAAAACTTCAATCTTTTCACTCGTTAAACATCTCATCCTTTGCTTGTTTTACAGATAAGTCACACTCTTCAAYCTCCCCCTCCCTTCTCCCTCCCACCAGGAAATCCACAGCACAGTATCCACTGCTATTGAAGGGAGAGCACGCGGAGACCCATTCACCTCCTGTATTGTGCCATGATGAACAGATTTAATCCCCAAGACCTGAGCAAACAGCTACCCTAAAAGGTGCCTTTTTGCAAATACTTGTTTGAAATATCACTGTAAACAATACAACCATTCAGAAGGTCTGCATTCTTCAGCTTCACAGCGGAAAAGAAAATTAAACAACATTTAACTGTAAGAAGTATTTTATTGTTCTCCCAGACTGCCACTGAGGATTTATTCCAGATTGCCCTGCTATCTCCATCTATCACAGGGGACACAGGGACAAGTTACAAGTCCTGCAGCACAGCACGTCTGTGCTTACCCCAGTCAGACAACCTCACCTCTACTCCTAGCCCTGCCACTGATTTCTTCTATGATTTGGACGGGCCATGTCCTTAGACCTGCTTCTTCTCCCACTCTGCCTCTTATAAACTAATCCTCGGACTAGGGCCTCTCAAAACTCAAGTATGACAGTTCAATTAAATTGCTGTCAGTCTAACTGACATTGGCAGCTCATGTTTCTGTAACTGCATCCACAGTCAACAAGATGCACCAACTTCAGCACATTACTTTCTTGATAAAATAGCTGTTTGACAGGAAAAAAAACAGGCACACGTACATATCCTGTTCCTGAATTGTCCTAAAAATAGTAATAATAATAAMAATAAACAAATAAAAAGCAAAGCTTCAAAATGCTGCAGACTAAGTAGTAACTTTAACTTTCGGCTGATGCTGCAGCAGGTGACAGTTCAGTCAGGACTGCCTCAGTTTTCCARGGGAAACTACTGTTTCATACAGTGCTCTCACCATGGTGCTTTCAAATCGACTCCTGAGCAAAACCAGCTCCAGCTATTAGGGAGTGCAAACGGGCGGCGGGCAGGGAAAGGGGCTGGGTGTGGGGGCGGGCCGGGCACCCACGCGAGTCCCGCCTGCAGGGCCTGAGGGCAGGGCCCTGCCTCGCCTTTCAGCAGGGCGAGAACCTGCTGCTTCCGCGGAAGGAAGTTTCCCGACCGCGAAGCGTCAGGGCTGGTTTGCTACACGGGTGGGAACCGTCGCGGGCCGCCCACGCGGCGAAACCGGCGCCACGCACATGCCCGCCCCCACGGCGACACCCCCGCCACGTTCCCAGCCCCAGCCGGAGAGTTTGGCTCGGCCTCGGTGGCGGAGGCGCCCCGCACCCACTCGCTGGTCACGCGTGGGGGCCGGGGGAGGGCAGTGCGCATGCCCAGGCCGCCAACGGC
>NW_028186463.1:311158-322477 GCF_003343005.1 Rhea americana | reverse complement strand
TCCCCGCCCCTCCCCCGCTCCCGTCAGGGCGGGTTTGGGCGGGAACGGGCCGTTTTGGAGACGGTTTAATTCCTCTAAGCGGCAAATCAGCCGCGGCTCTCGCCGCTGCTAGGGCGCACACGCTGGCAGGAAGGTCTGTTTTCCTCCAGCAGTTAAAAATCTTCTTCTTAATGTAATTTTAAGCCCTTTTTGTGTGTGTGCGCGACAGGACAAAACCGGGACAACTCACTCACAGGTGAARCTTCCATCAGGGCTTGCCTGAGTCTTTCTCTGAGTTAGCCTGACCTCAGGTTTCTAACAGGAGATGTGTTCAGACCCAGTGACAGCTTTCAGCAGCCACTAAATGTCCTGTTTTCCCTTTTTTTTCCCAGGTAAATACGGCGGGAACGCACCACGGCCGCGCCGTCGGTTTGAGGAAGAGGTGTTACGGCCTCTGTGTGATCCCCAGCCCCATGCCAGTAATTTTTACTTTTAATTTTGCTTTTTTTTTTTCATAACAGCATCACCAGCACTTCCCCGCCATCGATGCAGTTGACTTAAAAATCTCAAAAATTGGACAAGGTGGTTTTGAGCTTTTTTTTTCTAATGTGGGGTTATGCTCAGTTTTATTTGCTGTGTTTCTTATTTATCCTTCCTAGTGTGGCCTCATACTGTTCCCAAGTCACTGGAGGCAGGGTTTTTTTTTGTTAAAAAAAAATCCATTTTATGGATAGTTAGATAAATGCAGTGCGAAAGAATTAAGTTTGCAGAGCCTAATTTTGCCGTGCAGCTGCTTCTGCCAGGGAACTGGTGCGTGTTTCCTCTGCCCTAACGTTTGCAAGCGGGCCTCAGTGCTGAGCTGAAAACAGTGCTTTTACAAGTCAGGAAGGAGTTCTTACTCTGTCACCAGGATCCCCGAGACATTACCGTTTTGAGTAAATTTGAGTGAACTGTATGTTTTCTCAGGAAGTTCGGCGGCGCTCCAAACGGAGCTCTGCAGCTTACAGGACTCAACCACTTGGCAGGAGATTCCTGAGAGAAATTTGAGTCTCTGCGAGATCAGTGATTTGACCGTGTCCATATACCATGAAGAGAGATGAAATGGAGGAGAAGTAGGGAGACAGACTCTGCTGGTTTGAAAAGGAGAGGTTGCAGATTTAGCCTTAACATCCCCAAGGAATAATCCATCTCTAGGTGCCCAAAGTCATGCCACCAGCCTTAGCGATGCTGCAAAGTGTGCATTTAATTAGCGTGTGCTGAGAAAGAACCTTTCACTCTCTGGAGTCGGAGGTTTTCGTTCTGATTTCAAAAGGGGCAAGACAGGTCAAAATCATTACCCGCGTACTGCTGCTTCTTATGAAAAAGCAGCGATTTTGTGCAGATTCTGGGACTTGCAGCTTGTTTTTGTCAGTAGCATGAGACATCTCGCGCTCTACCCAGAGCTACTAACGAATCATTATGCAATTTCATCTCATGAATCAAGTCCTCGAGCAAAAATGGGGAGAGTCCAGCTTAGGGCTAYGAAGATGATCAGAGGACTACTGGAGCATCTGCMCTGTGAGGAACRGCTGCGAGAACTGGGCCTGTTTAGCCTGGGGAAGAGAAGACTGAGGGGGGATCTKATCAATGTGTACAAGTAGCTGAACACTTGCAGGCCTCCTACTCCAGCTGAGCTTACTAAAGATGAGTGCGATAACCCAGGGTGTCTGTGATCACATCTTTTCTTGTGCTTCGCCTTGGCAAATTCTACCACTTTTCAGATTGTACACACTAGACTCGAGGTATAAACCAATTGCACCTCTGTGATATCACTGTGGACAGYAACAATCTCAGCTGTAAATTAATTAGGTACCTTCTCAGCCCTGGTGTTTGTAGAAGTCGTAGGTTATCCTCTGAAAATCTTGCATTTCTTATTTTTGTGGTAGAGCCAGAACAGGAAGGCTTGAAATAGGTGCATCAGTGGGGACTTAAAAACCCTATCATGCCCTGTCACAGCGAATTCTCGTAAGGAAAGCCAAGTGTGCAGCAATGACCTCGGTAGTACTCACAGCCCAAGCATCAAGACCTGTAAAAATACAAAATGGCTTTTAAAACGTCTCCATGCGACTTTGATGCCCTTGTTGTCTTTCTGCACCATACATCTACCAACTGTTGCACTGATCCTGGAAATAGCGTGTGGACGCTGCAGACGGACAGAGAAACTACACAGATGCTTATAGTGTGCAGTGAATGCTCATGCACTAGTTTGCAGATTGAAGTACTGCTGCATTACTATAGACTKGCCCGTTAACTTGAATGAAGACTGAAGACCAGAATTTATCCTGTCTCCTTGTCCTGAATGATAACGTTTGTTAAAACATCTTTCACAACTAAAACACATTAAATAATTTTAAAAGAAGGAAAAATGGAAACGACAAATGTTATTCTCCTAATGCAACAAACTGCTGAAGATTCAGCTAGGATTTGCCTGCATAACTGTAGATGTTTAAAGTGCCTCCAGAGGGCATTTCTTTCAACTTCAGACACCTGTTTCAGTATTCACCCCTGAAAGTGTCTATTTCTGTTCAGTACCCAGAAAATTAATGTAGGGCAWCTGTGTCAAGATTCAGACATCTAAACTTTGACTTGCTTAAGGCAAAGCATATGAATCCTAATGCAARAGCTAAAAATACTTCAGGAGCATTTTCTCAGAAGGTCCGATAATACTGGCTTTTGTATAGGATTTGAATACTCTTTCATGTAAGGCTCTGACAGTATTTTACAAACACTAGTTAACTACCAGAAACACAAAGAAATAGATGAGTATTGTCTCCATTTTAAAGATGAGGATACTGAGACACAGAGAGGTTGTGCTTTGTCGAAGAATCCTTCAGTAGACCCAGTGTAGGACCCAAATATCCCAACTCCCAAACTTTTTTCTCAAAGCATTATACACAATTCTTTCAACCATCACTTGTGAATAACAAAATGACTTGTACTTATAGCTACTCACAGCCAAAACCACCAGTACCAGCAGAATCGAAGCCTGAGGACTCATCGTAACAGTCATTTCCAAATGTGCTTGAGAAAACAGATAAAATGGACAGAAAGTCTGGAAACTCATTACAGATRGTAGCTAGCAAACATCTGACCAAGGAGGAGTTTGAGAAAAAGGAGTTCTTTTGAAGTTTTAATTAATCCTACATATGGGAGGGGGGGCTTCCTTGAACAGTTGAGCAGGTGAAAGGGGGGATCCTGGTGTCAAAGCAAAGTTAATTTAATCTCTCCAAAACTCATTTAGCTACCAGCACCTCTCTGTTTTGGAGCTTATCGGGGGACGTCTATTAAAAGCTTCCAAAGATCCAGTTTGGAGAAGAAATGCATCCTATCTGAATAAAAGTGGAGGATTTCAGTTACAAAATGGAAATCATAAGAGAGATATGTAAGTAGATACAGAGAGTCTGACCCTCCTCCTTTCTTACACCAGGAAGAATAAAAATAACTAGGAAGAACTAATAAGGTCCTTTCAGCAAGAAACCGGTGCGATGGGTGAGTCAGATCTGTATTTTTCCCCCTTATGTATGCATAAACATGCCTGGAAGAGTTAGGATCAGGCAGTACTGTAAAACCAACGGGAACGTGTGAATGCCAAACGACTCTCCTAGCACCACTGAGAGTACTGACAACTGTCTCTGCTAGCTGTACGGAGAGCTTTAGACACACAGCATATGTGCAGACACCTAAATTTAAGTGTCCTAATCTGGAGCTGCTTCTCTTCCACTCACATGTTTTACGGTGCATGACAGTATAGCAACGTGCCTTCATAAAAGGAAATGTTGCATTGTTAATGGTTCAGCCAGAGAGCTTTTTTCTTTAATTTTGTACCTAAGTTAAAATTCTCTTTTTGAAAAATAAATAGGTATATGTAAAGCTTAAGCACTTCAGTAGAAAAACACGTGTGTAAACAGCTGGGAATCTATCAGCAGTAAGAGTACAATCTTGGTTGAGCCACCACCAGGTACATGTTACCACGTGTGAACAAAGGTGATTTGACATGAACTTCTTCCAGAAGCGTCATCAGGATTCCCCACGCTGAGTCTCATCAGTAGCTGGCATTTCTGACTTTATTTACTGATAGCTGCATTTCATTCTGAAAATATTTCCGGGGCTGTTTGCGTGGGAAAATTGATGGGATAGCTCCCATATGGACACCTATTGTAGATCTCTTTTGTTTTAAGATGATTACCATGCCTCAGCTTGGAGTATTTGACATTTATTCAATAGTAGGATAGGCACAGGAGGAGCTGTAGCAGAGTAGCTTGTTTTGTAGCAGCTATTCGGATCAGTGTCCTCACGCAGACAGGCAATTAAGATAAGAGGAACAGCTAGGAAATAGTGCCAATCCTCTAATGAATAACTATTGATAAAACTGTGATGGGAATGAGCCGAAAAGCATTTCCCCAAATACAGGATACTGCACAGCTACAGTGTCCCAGGAACAAGCAGGGGTAGGGACATGCTCTGGCTCCTTCTGTATGGGGAGCAAATGCTTCAGCATCAGCTCGGCCCTGCTCCGTACAGGGTGAGAAAGCAGGGCTGCCCCCTCCCTTCTCCCTATGTTGTACCCTGCCAGAAAAATTTAATAAGAAAATTTAAGCTACCCGTCAGGCTGCAAGATCCGAGGTCTGGGAACGGGCTGAAGAGAGGGTCTTTGATGTCTCCATACACTTTTCTGTGTCTATGAGCCAGAATTTGCCTCCATATGAGATTTCACTGTGAAAAAGGCAGGTTAAGAGACTTTAGGGAAAATAACCGGTGACGGATTTGATCAGTGGCAGCAAGAAACGGCAGTTCTGTAAAAGATCCGTGACAGTCGAGAGAGAGGGGGCACCCACTCGGACAGAGCTTGCAATATGACCAAACGGTGGCTACGGCAGACGTGGTTTGGGCCCGTGTCAACCCCATGGCACCAGACAAGGGCACGGCATTTCCAAAACCATCTAGGCTCATGCAGTTGCCTGCCTCAGTCAGCAGGTGCCAGCTGGACACTGTGCTTGCCTCTGAGCCCCGAAGTTGCACATCGATAACCTGGGTGTCAAGATCTGCTGCTATTGCTGGGRACAAGAGCGCTGTGGTGACTCTTGCGCTTGTGCAAGCCAATGCTGCTGCCAAAAAAGCCACCACGCTCTTCCCTGACTGCTGCTTCCCACCACCCACCATCTCCTCCGTAGTGCCAGCGCAGGCATTTCTGCTGCCGTGCTGTGAGCTGCGTCAGGAAACCCATTTGGGTTAAAACAGATTTTTCTCCTGGGTTAATTTTAATCCAGATCGGTCCCCCGCAACAGCTYGACACCCTGTCCCGCAGCACTTGTGTTGGGCAAAGGGAGGGAGCCGCAAGGGCCGAAACGATGGCTGAGGAAGGCGCGTGCCGGCTGCGCTTTGCAGGGCTGCACCTCGCCCCGGGGTGAAGCCGCTCCGTGAGCACGCCGAGCGGATACCCATCTCCGTTTGAATGCGTCAATCTTTTTTACCCAGCAGGGATCAGGGAAGGAAATTGTACACGTTTACACGACCTTAAAATAAACTCACGCGACACCTCTGACCCCACAACGTGCGAGACGGCGTTTCTCCAGTGGTCACAACAATTTGTTTTTGTTGATGATAAAATCGTATACATCCTCTTCCTCCTGCGGCCTCGTGCACTTTCTGTTRCATTCTTGTTCTCTCCTTTTCTTCGTTTTAATGTGGCTGTTCTTGTACTGTGACATTTTGCTCCTAACTTGACGTTTATGCTTGGTTTACGGAAGGAGTGTGCAGGTCTTAATACATTACTTATCTTTTTTTTTTTTAAGGTTTCTTTTCATCTTTTGTTTTTTCCTCCTTTAAGTTTTTTTTTTTTTTTTTTCATTTTCTTTTCTATTTTTTTTTTTTAAGGTTTCTTTTCATCTTTTGTTTTTTCCTCCTTTAAGTTTCCTGCTTTAAGCTTTCTGGATGACTTCCTGACCTTGGTTAACACACCCAGTTACTGTAAAATTCTACTTTTCACTTCCAGAGTTTTGCATAGCATGCACCTTGGTATTGCATATTAATTTTAGGGCAAGAAGGTGTCTAAGTTCTTTTAACTGAGGATTTGTTTTCATTTATAGAAGATGGCATGAGATGTCTTTCTGATCTCACTCATACCAGCTTTATGTGCTGAGTAACTAAATGGACATAAATTGAAATAAGAGAAGTTGAGACTGCCTATTAGGAGAAATGTTTGCTTCGCGAGGATGGTCAAGCATTGCAATAGGGGCTCAGAAAGGYTGTGCATCTTCATCCTTGCAGGGTTTCAGGACCTGGCTGGATGAAGCCCTGAGCAACCTAGTTGGAGTCTGAGCTGCCCTGCTTTGAGCACTGGGTTGGACAAGAGACCTCCTGAGGCYCCTTCCAGCCTGAACTATCCTATGATCCTCTGCGATATCCACTTTGTGGATATCAATTATTGGTTTAAATACAACTGAAAGAGCAATTGCCACAGATCTGTGAAATGGAAATTTGAGTGGGTCTCCTAGACATCTTCTGAACTGTGCTTTGTGGCCACTGCAACATGCAGCTCCCACTTAGACACACAGGTGTTCATCGGTTCAGTGTCGCAGAGGGAGAATGCAAGGTCTGATCCCTGATGCTTGCAAGAAGTTATCTTTTTACTGGGCAGGTGTCTGAAATAAGACCGTTCAAAAGAGAGYGCTGCTTCTAACTCAGACATAACTCACTGCTCTTGGGAGACTGATCCACAAAAAACATTCCGAATGGCAGATATTCAGCAGCAGAATGAAATGACAGAGAGAACGGCAATTTTTACCACAGAGACTGCTACTTTTCACATTTCTTACTGGAGAGAGTCCAGCTTAGGGCTGTGAAGATGATCAGAGGACTACTGGAGCCCTGTKAGGAASGGCTGCGAGAGCTGGGCCTGTTCAGCCTGGGGAAGAGAAGACTGARGGGGGATCTKATCAATGTGTGCAAGTACCTGAAGGGAGGRTGTSAAGGGAACGGGGCCAAACTCTTTTCAGTTGTCCCATGTGACAGGACAAGAGGCAATGGGCAGAAATTGAAGCACAGGAAGTTSYGCCTGAAGGTGAGGGGGAATTTCTTCCCTGTGAGAGTGACGGAGCMCTGGACCAGGTTGCCCAGAGAGGTTGTGAAGTCTCCTTCTSTGGAGATSTTCAAGGCCCRCCTGGATGCAACCCTGTCTGACATGCTSTAGGTGACCCTGCTGAGCAGATGGTTGGCCTAGATGATCTCCAGAGGTCCCTTCTAACCTTACCAATTCCATGGTTCTGTGATTCTTTGCATGGATCCCAAACAGAAGAGTTTAAAATCAAAAGCACCTCAAAATTTAATGTTGGAACAGATCAAAACCAGAGGAAATCGACAGCAGAAACTCAGGTGTGCACAAATTTGCCCTACTGCCTCCACTCACTGTGCCATGAGTGCACACTTACCTATTCAATCCATTAAGTTAGGCTTAACTGTTCCTGTCTTGCAGGTTGTGCTCATCTGACTAATCCTGCTGACACCGAAACATCAGCTGCCTGCACTGTGATTACCGGAGCAGCATCACCTACCAGTGTCCRCAGTGGGTGGCGGAGCTGGCCCGGTCCTTGCACAACCATGGACGTGCAGCTTGACTTCTCTCTGCCTCTGTTTTCCTGCAGGTAAAGCACATCCTGACTGCTTGGTAAAATATTTCAAGATCTGTTGACAATACGTACCCCTGCCACCTTTTCCTTCCTCCGTTGTATTAAATCTAAAGTGCTGACTCCTCCAAAATATGAAAAACAGAGAGTCAAAAAAAGCCCCAGGTTGGCTTGAGAAGAGCATCTCTAAAGGATGCAGAGCAGCAGGTCTGACCTCGGGATATTGGCGGTGCAGAACAACCTGCAGGCCCAACCTCTACTCCCATCTCGGATCAGAGCTCATGTGAAAATACCCTGGGAAGTTACAGCTCTGGGGCACTTGGAGGCTTGGTGCTACATACAGTTTGTACCAAGGAGTTTGGGTTAGGTAGCAAGACTCAAGTTGTTTAACGTGACAGATGAGATTTGGTCTTCCAGGGGATCCTAAGGGAAAAAAAAAAAAAAAAAAAAAAAAAAAGAGAGAGAGAGAGAGAAAGAAAAAGAAAAGCCTGTGAAAAGTATTTGTAATCAGGCCCGTTTTGGCAGGACTGGGTTAGGGACTGGTTGTACAGGAAGCTGTGCAGGACGACCAGGGAGAAGGTGAGCTTGGGCAGGGGGCGAGCAGACGAGGAAAACCTGGAGACGAGAGCATCTTCACCAGGCTGATGACGGCCAGAGCAGCGAGCGACCGAGCAGGCCGTCGCATCGCGGACCTCACGAGCGGAAACAACCGCAGCGCCGGCTCCCGGGCAGCACGGGAAGCAGAGCTGCTCACCACGTCGACACTGAGACGGGTCAAGGGATGACCGCTGCTGAGAGAAGCAAAATCAGCCCAGAAACGCTCACCGGGTCTGACTCGTCTCCCCAGGCGCAGCCAGAAACTTCCTTAATGACTTCCTGATTGCGCTCCGCCGTGCGTGCAGCCCGACACCTCCATTTCCATGTTTGCCTTCCCGTCTGGCATGGCCCCGGCGACATTATTTTGGAGTCGATGAATAAATCATGGGGGCAGCGGTGGTAGAAACGGCTGGTGCAACGGGAAAAATAAATTCATAGCTTGAGGCCTCCCAAAATTACCTCCTCATGCCCCAAAGCGTGAGACATCTCTGTCCCCGGAGGCGTTGGATCCCCGCTGGGGAGAAGGGGACGGAGGAGGCGGCCTCCGAGCTCCTTCCAGCCCTACGGGAGGCTCAYGGCGGCGGATTCAGAAATACGGCCGAGGATGCTCCGGTTTCTTTGGGACAGGCTGTCCTTTTCTTCTGAGCTTGTCTAGCCCCTAGCACAGCCGGGTTCCCAGCCCGTGAACCGAACGACTTCAGATGATCCATGTAATTACTAARCACATGAAAGCGCAGAGCTTAGCTCTGCTGCTGGCATGGCCCTCGGCACAAACCCAGCACCTCGGCTAAGAGGAATCGGTTTCTCCTGCACAACTTGCTTGATAAAACAGGGATTTTGCTTAAAAATGCAGAATGTGCAGAGAGGGGACAGCTATACTCAGAGCTGGGGGGTCAGCCCAGGCCCTGGCTCTGCCTCCTGGCTCTGCCCGTGACACAGGGACAACCGTATCACCYCTGGGACATCGCAACCGCGCCAAAGTCAACAGGAATTTTGTCGTGGACTTCACCGGCATGACGCTTTAGCCCTTCGCAGAGAGATTTTGCTTCRCTCTGGGCCACGGGCAGTCTCTCCCTTGCCAGACACCTGCTCTGCAGCTCCTGCCTTGGCCCCCCCGCTCACCTTCCTGCTATTAAGCTGTGACTTACATTAGCTTTAAAGCTTCCCAAGGGGGTGAAATCCTGCTGGTGCCAAAAAATGGGCCTGCTGCAATCAGAACTGGTTGGAGTTGCGCTGTGCTTTACACTACCCAAAGGAAAAGGCAGTAAAAAAGGCAAATTACCACGCAACAAAGGAAAAAGCCGTGCTCGAGGAACCCTTAAAAATAATCCAGCCCTGATGTAAGGATAAAACGTGAGCCGTTTATGGCCCCCTTCCATCAAAACGTCTCCATATCCTCCCCGCTTCAAAAGCAGGATATTGACAGTAAATACGCCAGCTACGCAACCGCCCTGATTTCTGTCGTCTTATTTATGAGGATCCCAGACCGTGTTACACGCAGTTTTCCTGATCTTACGCGTGCACTGCCGCTGCAAGCCAAAACGGAAGAGCAGTTGGCTTTGACGTCGGGCAAGAATTCGATGCTTCATCGTAGGAAAGGAAATAACCCGATACACACACAGTGTTGGTGCAAGACCCGAGTCCCTCCCGCCGCAGGCGGCCTTCGGCCCCCGGTTACGGCAGCGGCGATCGAGCTGTTTGCGGAAATTGGCTGCGGGTGCTCAAACACGAGCTGACACAACGGCCCCGGTGGGTTTTACGGTGTTTTCTTCCCAGGCGATATGAGCTTTATAAGCTATTGTAACATTCACGCCTTTTCATCCAGAACCTAAGTAAACAAAGCAAAGTGCTTTTCCTTTCTTGCAAATACCCTTACAGAAGAGCTGCGTGTTTCACGCTGTTGTCAGGCGACGGTTAAACCACCTACAAATACAAAGGGCAGATTACCAGTAAGGCAGATTTTTGATAAAAACAAAGAGTTTATTAACATCCTTGATTGCTTTACAAACATCAGATGCACGTATTGTGACTTTCATATGCTTAATCTCCTCGATAACTTGGAGCGGCTGCACTCTGGGAACTAAACCCTTAAATTTGCTTAGGTTTTAATGGTTGACTCATTAGCAGTCGGAGGAGACTCGCAGATTTGCTAGATTCGTAATAAAAATAAGTTGCGATGGGAACATTTTTATCGCCCTCTAAAAGCAGCAGCATGATTAATCGCAAGGGTCAATCAATGGCAGGGATTTATTTACAATACTTGGAATTTTATGACCTTGAGATGCCGCCCCAGAAGCCTTTCCCTTACCCGCGTGTCTTTGGCAGGTCGCTCGCGGCCGCTTGCGCACGGGTTTTGGGGGGTAGGATTACACCCCGGCGCGGAACAGAGCGGGCGGGTTTTTCGCCTGAGCCGTCGCTCGCGAGGGCAGGGAAGCTGGCGCGAGCCGAGCTGTCGGCAGGACTGGTTTTACCCAAGGGAACCGTMACGAACGCCGCTTTCTGCCGCTTTGCAACGCCGCATGAGACCCTCTCTCCAGAGCGGAGATTTGGGGCTGGAATTGCACTTTCGTCCCGTCCCCTCTCCCTAATCCCCCATCCCCCTGTCCCTAATCCTCCGTCTCCAGCCCCTGTTTCTGGTCCAGCCCTAGCCCCTGGCCCTAATCCCTTGTCCCCCTTCCCCCCACCCCCMCCCTGAGCCTCAAACCTCCATCCTCAAGGCCCTCTCCCTGGGCTCCGGGCCCCCATTCCCTAATCCCTCATCCCCAAATCCCATGTCCTAGCTCTAAACCCTCAGTACAAACCCCATCCCTAATCCCCCATCCCCAAATCCCAGGCCCCATCCCTAATCTCCCAGCCCCAAATCTCATGTCCCATCCCTCCCTCATCCCAAATCCTGTGTCCCTGCCCTAACCCCCCACCCCAATCCCCTGCCCCAGCCACTATCCCCTACCCCCAGCTCCATGTCCCATCCCTAATCCCCACCTAAACCCCATGCCCTGTCCCTAATCCCCCCACAAACCCCATGTCCCATCCCTGATCTCCCCAGCCCCAATCCCGTGCCCCATCCATAATCCCCCAGCCC
>NW_028186463.1:309309-309796 GCF_003343005.1 Rhea americana | reverse complement strand
GCCTGCACCGGTGGGGAGGGGGGTTACTGCACCGGGAGGAACATCCGCCCGGGGCGGGGGAGGGACGGGACGTGCACGGGGAGAGGCCGCGATCCCAGCCCGGGATCGGTCCCGGGGCCCCACTGCACGCACAGCGCCAGGCCCTGCCCCTGGGGCCCCATTGCACCCACAGGCCCTGCCCCGGGGGCCCCATTGCACCCACAGCGCCAGGCCCTGCCCCCCAGGGCCCATTGCACCCACAGGCCCTGCACCGAGGGCCCCATTGTACCCACAGCACCAGGGCCTGCCCCCAGGGCCCATTGCACCCACAGGCCCTGCACCGAGGGCCCCATTGCACCCACAGCGCCAGGCCCTGCCACCCAGGACCCATTGCACCCACAGGCCCTGCCCCCCAGGTCTTATTGCACACACACCCCAGGTCCTGACCCCAGGTCCCATTGCACCCTCTGTACCAGGCCCTGCCCCTGGGGCCCCATTGCACCCACAG
>NW_028186463.1:306563-308746 GCF_003343005.1 Rhea americana | reverse complement strand
CCTATTGCACCCACAGGCTCTGCCCCCCAGGTCCCATTGCACCCACACCCCAGGTCCTGACCCCAGGTCCCATTGCACCCACACCCCAGGTCCTGCCCGCCAGGTCCCATTGCACCCTCTGCACCAGGCCCTGCCCCCCAGGTCCCATTGCACCCACAGGCCCTGCCCCCCAGGTCCCATTGCACCCACACCCCAGGTCCTGACCCCAGGTCCCATTGCACCCACAGGCCCTGCCCCCCAGGTCCCATTGCACCCACACCCCAGGTCCTGACCCCGGGTCCCATTGCACCCACGGCTCCAGGCCCTGCCCCCCGGGTCCCGTTGCACCCGAGGACGGGGCTCTTGCTTGCCCGCTGCGCCCGTGCGGGTTTGGGCCGTCTCGGTGCCGTCGGGCTGCGGGTTCCCCCCGGCGGGAGCGGGTGCCGGCGCGCGGGCGCCGGGCTGACGCGCGGGCGCCCGCGCAGGTGTGCACTGCGGCAACTACATCACGTCGCACGGGCTGGCGCTCAACTGCTGCACGGACCTGACGTGGTTCGAGCACATCGTGCCCTGCGGGCTGGAGGGCAAAGGCGTCACGTCGCTGAGCCGCGAGCTGGGCAGGCACGTCGCCGTCGCCGACGTCCTCGAGCCCTTCCTCGACTCCTTCCAGGAGGTCTTCGACTGCACCCTGGTCTTCGCGGAGGAGCCGGCGCCGTAGCGCCGACCGTCCCCGACGGAGACCGGCAATAAACGGGGACGGCCGTTGCCGTTGCCCAAACGTCCCGGAGCCGTTCCACTTCCTCCATGTCCCTCTTCCTCGGGYGCCCGTCACCGGGGCCTTGGGGCACCTCTTTGCGCCGGGTGCTGGGAAAGGGCTGTACGCACCAGTGCTGCTCCGGGGGCTTCTTCCCCCCCCTTCCCCCAGACCCCTCCAGGACCCCCAGGGTGGGTGTGGGATGTCCCAGAGTGGATGTGGGACCCCCAGGGAGGCCGTGAGACCCCTGGGGAGGCTGTGGGACCCCCCGGGGCAGCTGCGGGACCCCCAGGGAGGCCGTGAGACCCCTGGGGAGGCTGTGGGACCCCCCCGGGGCAGCTGCGGGACCCCTGAGTGGGTATGAGACCTCCCTGGGCAGCCAGTTCCCCTATGATTGGGTGCGGGACCCCCCCCCCCGAGTGGCTGTGGGGAGGATGTGGGACCCTTGAGCAGGGGGTGGGAGCCCCGAGGTGGGTRCAGGACCCATCAGGGTGAATTTGGGACCCCCTGAGGAAGCTGCAGGACCCCCCTGGGGTCGTTGCGTGACCTCTTGGGTGGATATGGGACCCCTGAGCAGGGTGCAGGACCCCCGAGGTGGGTGCAGCACACCCCAGGGCAGGAGCAAGACCCCCAGAGTGGGTGTGGGACCCCTGAGGAGGCTGCAGAACCCCAGGGGGCAGGAATGAGACCCCCAGGGTGGCTGGGGGACCCCGATGTGGATACAAGACCCTCCTAGGTGGGTGCAGGACCCCCCTGGGGAGGATGCGGGACCCCTGGGTAGTGTGTGGGACCCCCGGGGTGGGTGCAGGACTCCTCAGGGTGGATGCAGGACCCCCTGAGGAGGCTGCAGGACCTCCATGGGGCAGCTGTGGGACCCCTGAGCAGGGTGCAGGACCCCCGAGGTGGGTGTGGGACCCCCAGGGTTTGTGCAAGATGCCCCCGGGGGGCAGTGAGACCCTCAGAGTGGCAGCAGGAGCCCTGAGCTGGGTATCAGACCCCCCCAGTGGGGTGTGGGACCCCCCCAGGAGGCAGTGGGACTCCCCTGGGGAGGATGTGGGACCCCTGAGCAGGGTGCAGGAGCCCCGAGATGGCTGCAGGACCCCCCAGGATGGCAGTGGGACCCCCCGGGAGGGTATAGGACCCTTGAGTAGAGTGTGGGACATCTCAGGGCGAGTGTGAGACCCCATGGGGCAGGAGCAGGATCCGATGGGAGGCAGTGGGACCCCCCGGGTGGGTGTGGGACCCCCCGCGGAGGCAGTGGGACCCTCCAGAGTGGGTTCAGGACCCCTCCCCCCCAGGGTGGCTGCGGGACCCCCCGGGGCAGGTGCGGGACCCCCCTGGGGAAGGAGCAGGACCCCCCAGGAGGTAGCGGGACCCCTCGGGGCAGGTGTGGGACCCTCCAGGGTGGGTGTGGACCCCCCGGGGAGGCAGAGGGACCCCCCGAGCTGGG
>NW_028186463.1:298470-305889 GCF_003343005.1 Rhea americana | reverse complement strand
CGGCGCCCGCCCGGGCCGCCACGACAACGCCTACATGTACATCCTCTTCGTCATGACGCTCTTCGCCGCCACGGTGGGCAGCCTCATCCTGGGCTACACGCGCTCCCGCAAGGTGGACAAGCACAGCGACCCCTACCACGTCTACATCAAGAACCGGGTGTCCATGATCTGAGGACCCGGAGAAGGTCCGCGGTCGAGCGCGGCTCCAGCGCCGCGCGGGGAAACGCGCTGCGCGGGGAAGGGCACCGCGCTCCCGCGGCGAGCGGATGGGGACAGGGACCGACTTGGGGCTGGGGGGGGGGGACACTTTAATGGGGGAAAATTCGCCYGGCCCGACGGCCGAAGGAGGCCGCGGGCTTCGTGGTTGTAGAGCTGGGCTGGGCTGCCGTTTTCTCGCCGGGAATTAAAGAAGTTGGCGTTTTCCGGAGGCTTCGGCTCTGCTTCTTCTCCGAGCGGGCRGCCGGCGCCGTTCGGCACCTTGGCGTGCTTCAGCCCGGCCGGGGACGGAGCGAGCCGCGGGCGCCGGAGCCCCTTGGTCCCCGCCGCCGGCCCCGAGCATCGCCGAAGCCTGGCCGGAGGCGTCCTGCTCCGCGTCCCCCGAAGTCCCGGCGCTCCGGGGACGCTGATGTCGGAGTCTTTCCTGCTTCCTTCCTGCCGCCCGCTGCCGGCTGTAGCTTTGCCCTTTTGTCCCACGGGTCTCCGGCGCGTTTTCCACGGCGCCGCGGCTGGGAAGGGGACGTTCTTGGGCTCTCTTTYGGGCACGGCTGGGAGCGTCGGCACTGCGGGAAGAGCGGTGAAGGGCGACGGGTTCCCGAGAGGCTGCGCCCTGTTTGCTTTGCGGTCGTCGCGGTGGGAAAAGAAAATAAACCCCTGCGGGAGCTTGATCTGCAAATAAAGCGGAGGAGCCGGGCCGGCCCGGCGCCTGCCGGCTCCTCGGGGTGTTCCCGGGCTCCCTTGGCTCGGGTTTCCTCCACCTCCGGGGCCGTCGCCCTCCCCGAGACGCTCGTCTCCTCCGGCTCGCRTGACTCCGTTACAGCAGGGCACGTCTTAAAAAGCTGCAAAAACGCTGCTTCTCCCCGAAACAGAAGACCCCTGCGGGGGGGGGGGGGATGCTGGGGAAGCCTCCGGCGGCGAGCATCGTCCCTCCAATTTCTTCTCCACGGACCCAGCGAGTCCCACCACGTGCGTTTTCATGCTGAATAAGGTCTGGAAAGAGCTGCTTTAAACGGAGCTGCGACCCCRCGGCGGCTCTGCGAGAGCCGTCCCGGCGCGGGCGAGCGAGCGCCGCCGGCCGAATGCGTCCTTCTGCCGCGTCGCTCGGGAGACCAGGCTCGTGCAACGGCTTTGTAGCTGCAACCAGCTTAATGGGAGCTTCCAAACAGGTAGGAAAAACCTCCGGGGGTTGGAGCTGGGCTAGGGGGGAAAACATTTTCTAGGATTTATCCAGGATTTTTGGTCTGGGGGCCTGCAGCAGCGAAGCTCGGGTAGGACCTCGGGCGCAGCGGCCGCGCCTGGACCTAGAGGAGGGCGTCGAGACGTCGTCGCCGCGGGACTCGGAGGCTGACCTTGCCCGAACGGGAGCCGCGGGCGCAGCGCCGTGGCCGTCGGGGGCCGGCGTGCGGCGGCTTGTTCCGGGAACTGCTTCGCTACCGGGCGTGTTGATAAGAAACGTGCCGGGTTAATTCGTAGTAACACGGTGCCTGATAAGCGATGGCGGACGGTTTCTCCTGGGAACTATAAAGGCCAGGGCAAGGGAAAGGGAGAGAGCTCACGGCTCGCTGCTGCGCGTAGACATGCCCAACGAGCATCCCTGCACTACAGCGGTTGGACATTGGATAAATGTTCCTGCACTACAGTGGTTGGACATCAGATGAGCGTCCCCGTCAGTGCACAGGTTTGAGGCTGGGTGAGCATCCTCTGCGCTGTAGCAGAAGGACCTGGRGAATTACAGGCCAGTCAGCCTCAGCTCCATCCCTGGAGAGGTGATGGAACAGCTCATCCTGGATGTCATCTGTAAGTATGTGTGGGATAAGAAGGTGGTTGGCAGTAGTCTGCRTGGATTCACCAAGGGACATCATGCTTAATGAACCTGAAAGCCTTCTGCGATGGGATGACTGGCTGGGTAGGTGAGGGSAGAGCASTGGAYGTTGTGTACYTTGACTTCAGCAAGGCTTCTGACACTGTCTGCCATAACATCCTCCTAGATAAGCTCAGGAAGTGTGGGTTAGATGAGTGGACAGTGAGGTGGCTTGAGAACTGGCTGAAAGGCAGAGCTCAGAGGGTCGTCGTCAGTGGTGTGGAGTCCAGTTGGAGGCCTGTGGCTAGTGGTGTCCCCCAGGGCTCGGTACTGGGTCCCATCCTGTTCAACTTCTTCATCAGTGACCTGGATGAGGGGACAGAGTGGCTCCTCAGCAAGTCTGCTGAGGATCCCAAGGTGGGAGGATTTTGTGGCTGGCACACCTGAGGGCTGTGCTGGCATTCAAAGAGACTTGGAGAGCTGGACAGAGAGGAACCTCCTGAGGTTCAATGAGGGTAAGTGCAGAGTCCTGTCCCTACGGAGGAATAACCCTGGGCACCAGTACAGGCTGGGGGCTGATCTTCCGGAAAGCAGCTGTGGAGAAGGACCTGGGAGTCCTGGTAGACASCTGTTTGACCATTAGCCACGTTCARGAAGATGACCTTTYTCCTCTCCTCAGCCCTGGGGAGGCCACATCTGGAGTACTGTCCAGTTCTGGGCTCCTCAGTACAAGAGACCTGCATGTGTTTCAGTTTGTGGCTGTTGCCTCTTGTCTTATCACTGGCACCACTGAAAAGAGTCTGACCCCATCACCTTGAYACCCTCCCTTCAGGTACTTGTACACAGYGATAAAACCCCCTTTCAGCCTTCTCTTCTCYAGGCCCAGCTCTTGCAGCCGTTCCTTGTAGGGCAGGTRCTCCAGCCCTMTCATCATCTTTGTAGCCCAACGCTRGACTCTCTCCAGTAGCTCCATGTCTCTCTTGTCCTGGGGAGCCCAGAACTGGACACASKACTCRAGATGAGRCCTCCCCCGGGCTGAGSAGAGGGGCAGGATCACCTCCCTCCACCTGCTCGCAACACTCTKCCCAATGCACCCCAGGAGACCATTGGCCTTCCTGGSCASMAGGRCACATTGCTGGCTCATGGTCAACTTGTCATCCACCAGCACTCCCAGGTCCTTCTCTGCAGAGCTGCTCTCYAGCAGGTCAGCCCCMASSTTGTACYGGTGCCTGGGGTTATTCCTCCCTACGTGCAGGGAGGAATGGGAATYCCTCCAACTACTCTCTGCACCAGTGAGTACGACCCTCTGAGCTTTCCCTCTGCCAGTTCTCCATCCACCTCACTGCTCATCCAGCCCGCACTTCCTGAGCTTGCCTAGGAGGATGCTAGGTATCGTTAAGCTTGGTACGTTGATATCAGTGGGCAATGTTTATTTGTTAATTAAATGACTACTAGCTATTAAGAGACCTGCTGAGCTCTTTGTCCCTTCCATAAATCTACCAGTAAAAAGCCTAAAGTGAGGGGCAGAAAAGCTGAGGTGGCTGAAAGCTGCTCATACATCAAGTGGCAATCGCTAGCTGCACAAACCACCACCCGAAGCCGTACCGGTGCTGGGCCAGGCCACATGCAGCCCTCTGGAGACTTCATCCTATGGAAACRCGAGTGTTTTTTAGCAGTGACATTGCTTATTTATTATTGCCCATCCTCCTCCAGAGGGAGAGCAGAGGTAACTCCATCAGCCCTTCTCAGAGGCAGCGGGTCGGTCATTGCCTGTGTCACCTTAAAGAGATTTTCTGGGACGTGATGAGGTCATTATCATGAGAGTAGGGCTGCTTCTGGATGCACAAGCTCCTTCTTCAGGCCAGAAACTTCCTGTGTCCAAAATACACACAGTTCTTCTAAATATATCAGCTCATGAAACCAAAGACAGCCTGTCCCTGCAAACCTTGCTCTGCCAATGGTCTGGCGGTGTCATGGCTGGAACGATGTCTTTGCTCAGAGTAAAGATGGAAACAGAAGTGATTTAAACCAAAAAAAAAGAGAAAAACGCATCAGGGAGCTCTATAGGCCAGCGGGGTGCTGGGACCAGCTGTCTGGGGAGCAGGCGAAGTTCTGGGGAGCAGACGAAGCAGGTATCTCCATCTGGGAGAAGAGCAGGGGCGACCTGTGGCCAGCCGCTGGTGATAAGTGATGAGGACATTATCAGAAGGCTGGTCATAAAAATAACAYTCTGGACGGTTATACTGTCCAAATAACGTATTTCTGTGGGTCGATTCAGTTCAGCTTGGCTACCGTATACATACCCATGAGAGAGTGCAGCGCTGGGTAGGAGAAAGGAGAACTTCTCAGCCAAGACCAAGGCACCATCAGGTTGTCCAGGACCTCAAGTACTCCTCCGTCCTGAAGGTTTTTGGTGCAAATTATTTCAGTTCTGCAGAGTTTACCCTGTGCTTCAGGGATGCTTAAACGGATAAAATGGGAKGAAAAGACTTTTACCTGATCCTCGCACCTTTCTTGCTCTCCCGTCAGGGGAAATGGGCCCATCACACCTCTTTTCTGCATGTGGATGTGGCTGGGCGGTCAACTGCTCAGCAGAGCACGCCCGCGGGTTATTAATACCTAGAGGGAAGGATTAAAAGTAACCAGGTCTGTGTTAAGGTTGCCGTTTTGGAAAGCAGAGGCTTTGATACGTGGCTGATCYGGGCAAAAGCCTGGCACACTAACCCACTGCGCCGCTGAGCCGCCGTAAATGCTGTAACCCTCCACGCGCAGCAGCTGATTAAACCCCAGATTAAGTGCTTAGTCGGGGGAGCCTCTGAAATACATTTTAGCAAAACCGTGAGGATGCCAAGAGGTGATGAGCCCAAATTCCCCGGCACWGGATAAATAAATTATAAAACAAAAGAGGTGCTGCCAAGTCAGGACATGAAAATTGCCTGCCGAGAGCTTCGGCTTCATCTCGCATGACCCTGCTCACTGCAGAAACCAAGAGGGCAGGAAAATAACCGGGAATACCACGGGAGCCCTGGGCTGTTTGCAGACGATCCGGAATAAACCGTCGTGGAAAACCTGGCCGTAACGGAGCCGTACGGACGTGGCTCGGCCCCGAGCCTCTCTGAGCAGAGGTGGGCGGCTCTGTGCAATCGCTGGAGTTAATCCCGTTCATCACAGGCGAAGATTTGGCCTGCGGTATCGGTTTGCTGGAGGATGCTCACACGACTGTTCAGCTGGGTTTTATTTCCGATGTTGTGTGATATCACTGAGCCTTTCGCTATTCCTCCATGGAAAAATGTTACATGCATCTCTAAAAAATATGCATCGTTGTTCAGGGTGCAATACTGAGACGCTGCAAACCCAACCTTACTGGGCGGACTGGCTAGACGTGACYGTGCCAAGGAGCACGGATTTCCTCTCTACCGCTGCGCTGTTYAACCGCAAATCCCAAACCGGGGCTGTGCATCATTAGCAAATCGCTACTAACTCCATTAGCTTGTCTACACTAGAAGGAAACGCTCATCCTGGGGGCACGGACAGCTCTCTGCYGTTGCGTAGATGCAATTAGGCTGCACGGGAGAAACTCCGGGTTTCACAGCGGTGCAGAAAACGGGGCCTTTCCCCCCAAAACGCGGGCCGAGCCGCAGGCGCACACGCTGCTCCCGACGCCCGCGTGTGCACACACGCTCTTTTTATAGCCGGCTGGAGAGCAGGCGGCTCGCGGCCGGTCCCGCTTCTCCCCCCCGGCCGGGGCGAGCCCTGTGCCGTCACCTGCTCGTGTTTCCCTGTGCGAGTGACGGAGCCCTGGAGCAGGTTGCCCAGAGGTGGTGGAGTCTCCTTCTCTGGAGATCTTCAAGGCCCGCGTGGATGCARCCCTGTCTGCCATGCTGCAGGTGACCCTGTAGGTGCCTCGGACCTTGGGTCAGGGCGAACAGTTGGGTGGAAACCGGAGCCGACGGGGACGCGCGGGAGAGCCGCGGCGCGCGGCAGCGCAGGACCCGGCCGGCTCCTTCCTTATTGCCTTGCTCGCAAGGGCACGAGAGCAGACGGGACCCAGCCCAGCTCCCCCGCAACGGACCATCAGCTTCCATAATTCTCCTTAACCCTTAAATACGCTGGACTTAGCTGTCATCTCAAATGCACAACCATCTCGGCGTGCCAAACCCCTGCAAGCGCTGGCTAAGCCGTATCACCTGTATTCTTTTTGTACGATTGCCCTGCTTTGGAGTGGCTCCGGCTGCCTGCCGTCTGCTTTATGCAAGGGAACGTCTCCGCGCTAGCTAAGCAACGTCCTCTCACGAGGAAATATTGGAGCTGGATCGTCACTTCTTGACTTTAGGGACATCTGTGAGAGCCCGGAAAGAAGTTTCAGACCTGCCAGGCTGAGGYTATTCCCGGGGAAGCTGATTCTGAACTAAGCAGCAAAGACATTTATCTTCTCTGAGAGTCTTTTATCTACAAACGGTAGTTAGTTTCTTCAAGGAAATTATGGTCAGGGAACGCTGATATCTACAGGACTGACAGTCCTCCTGTCGAGATACCTGTGGTGAAACCTCGCTTTCCACTGCAAGCGCTGATAATCCCAGACGTGGGCACGGCTGCCGCCAGCCCGCGTGAAACCGTTCAATGAGACTCAAGCTTTCAAGTGCAAAAACTTGGACCGGCTTACGCTGATGGCCGAAAAATCACTATTCGGAAAAGAAAAAGGAAAAACGAGGTAAAAAATTGAAGCTATCGAAATACAAAGTTTAATTTTAGCAACACGCCTCATTGCCTTTCCAATAACTTGCAGGGTCTTTTTCAGGAAACACTCCTGTTCAGCAAGCTTTGAAAAGGTATTTTTTTAAAGCAGGTATTTTCTTTTAAAAAGGATTTTTCTCTGTGGGAAAATGAGGCAGGGCCTCGCTTGCTCTCCTACCACCACTGCCAGTAGACGGGTCCCCAAAACGGCCTAGGGGTGGAGCATCCCTCCCACGGACTATTTGATCCAYCTCTTTTGCCTGATTTCCTCGCAGCAGCTTTATCAGCGCCCAGATTCCTATTCCTCTTCTATGCCAGGAACAACCTGCAGGGAGTCCTACAGTGATAATAGAAGACTGTTTCCATTTATTTCCTTCTTCTTTCCTTACATTCTGCTGACTTTTATCAGCACTTTGGTGTAAAAGAGGAGTTGAAATGTTCATCTCCTCCTGCCAGGTCAGTCCTTGGGGCTGGAGAAGGATTTTTTCCTGCTTCCAACCAGGAAATCAGTCCCTGCCAGCCATCGACATGAGACCTTGGAAGAGCAGAGTGTGCTAAAATGAGATTTTTAAAGCTTCATGTGGCAGCTTGTTCCCTTCTATAATTTGCACTTCCCAACAAATTGCATCACCAAAACCTCATATCAGCCATCTCCTGCATCTCCTGCA
>NW_028186463.1:274125-297485 GCF_003343005.1 Rhea americana | reverse complement strand
CCTTGGAGGATGTGCCGCGGAGACGGGATCATCCCGGCGGCCTGCTTGCCCGGGGGAGAGCCTGGGTGAGCTGTCCGGGAGAGGAAATTAAAGAAATTAAGTTGGGGTTGAGGCAGGGCTAACGCGGAGGGGAAGGTCGGGAGGGATGATTTTCCTTCCAGCTTTTCCGCCGCTGCTCCCGGGAGCACGTTTGAAGGCCTGTTGGTCCCCAGGGCCAGGGCTGTTTCCATTCCCCCTTCGGAGGCGAGCCAAGGCCCCGCGTTGCCCTCGGCATCGCTCCGGGGGCTGCGAGGGGAGCAGGGGGCAGCGCCAGGGCTGAGCCRGAGCCCGACGGAGGCACCGTGGAAGCAGCCGGGCCGATTTGGAGGMTTTGCTCGTGGGTGTCACCAGGAGGCCGGCGACGTTTTTTGCCCGTCAAGGCGATGGGGAGGCCGGGGGGGGAGTGTAGGAAGGTGTTATGCGACGGGGTAAGCTGGGACACCCTGAGGCAGCGCTCGGCGAGAGAGGTAGACCTACTGCCCCTTCTCGGCCCTGGCAGCTGCCCCTCACAGGCGGGGGGCGACCGCAGGGTCTGCCGGGAGTTGTAGTCCAGCCCGCGCCACCCGCCACTCCCCTCTGCCACTGGCCTGCGGCGCGTGGACTACACTTCCCAGCATGCACCGCGACCCGCACGGCCGCCGGCTAGCCGGCGCCCGGGGCTGTGGGGAGTGGTGTGCGCGCCGCGGAGGGGGCGGAGCTCCGCGGGAAGTCTCCCCCTCCAACAACAAGAGAGGGGGCGTGGCCAGGGCGCTGGCGCCGCGATTGGCGAAGCCGGCGCRAGGGGGCGGGGCCGGCGTTGTTGTCGAGCCGCGGCGGCGCGCGCGGGTTGGGTCCGTTGGTGGGTGCGCGTGCGTGTGGTTCGACCGTTACCGGCGGCGTTCGCGACCGTTGCGCTGAKGTAAATAACGGACCGCCTCCTGTCGCCCGTCCCCCAACGATGCTCGCCGTGGCGCTGCGCGTCGCGGAGTGAAGCCGCCGCGGTCCCTTCGTCCTCGCTCCCTCCCCCCTCGAAGCGGCGAGGCTCGCCCGCCCGCCCCGGCGGCGACATGGACGAGCGCGGAGCCGGCGAGGATGTCAACTCCAACGTGCTAGTGGCCCGCAGTACCGGCGACGCGGAGCTCGACAAGGCGGTGTGGCAGTGGCTGAGCTGGGACAAGGTGGGTGTGCGGCGGCGGCGGTGGGGCCCCGGGGGGGGGGACTACCCCTGGCGGGGCTTCCTCATTGCTCACGTTGCCTCTGCCCCTGTTTTTTGTCGTGTTTGGGCCTTTCTTCCTTCCTCCCCTTTTATTCTTTTCTTTCTTTTTTCCTCTCCTTCTCTGAGACCTTATGCATCTTGTGTTCTGATGGGTTTGTTCTTTCTGCTGAGGCCTTTCCATGCAAGAAGAGGCAAGGTGGTGGGTAGCATTTGAGAGGTAACTGAGGCTGGTCAAAGCTGAAAGAGCTGCTTTGGTTGAGGAGCCTGTCACCTGAGAGGAGGGAAAGGTGAGGCATCACCCCCTGGTGCTGTCAGGTGAAGTGAGGCTGGTATGATGTAATCCTGCTAGTACACCAAGTGCTGCACCTGCTTCTTGCTGCTGCYGCATCTTTATCAGCACAGAAATGCATACCCTGTGAAATTGGGCTTAAGAGAGGATTGTTTAATGCCTTCARATGCAGTTAAAATCAAATGATGTCATTTGTTTTTTCCTTAGCTTCCTGAATCCCCCTCTCCCCCGCCCTAAAATAAAAATCAGGCTTTGGAGATGTAAGTCGGCATGCTCCTTTCAGTTTCAGCTCTGCCAGGGAGTCAAGAGGACTGCAGGCTTGGCTAGTTCTGATTAAAATAGCCAAAGGGAATATGGGGCTGTTGCAATAACAGTCTRTTGGAGGTTCCTTTGCTTAACTCATTGTTGGAAGGAATGCTTTCTTTTCAGCTGCCTTGTCAAAACACCATGACGTATGCTCTAAATAATATCTTGGGAAAGGGAGGAGGGGAAACCGGGACTTGTGCACCAATGGTTTAGGTTTCTGTGTGTGGCTTTTTTATTATTATTATTTTCTTTAAATATTCCTCATTTGAGGATGAAAAACAAGTAACTACTAGGAGAGTGTTCATACTGTTTTTTCTTCAGTTTTATTTTGCCAGGGTCAAAGCTTGAGAAAGCTGTAATTTAGCCTGCAAGTAAAGTCTGATTCTATGTGATGRCTATTGGATGAGCTTTCTGCTACTTGAAAATATGTTCTCCATTTTCATTTTTATACAAATCAACCTTTGCCATCTCTGCATTTTGGACTTGGAGCTGCTGTTGAGAAAAAATCTGGGAATAGTGGCATGGAGAGGGAAAGAATGGAAAAGGGAAATAACCTTCATGTTTATRTACTTGGTAACTGCTAGCCCCACACTGAACTACACTAAACATTTTTTTTGATAATTTTTTTCTACTTTATCGGAAGGTATTTTTCTAACAGAGGAATTTTTAGTTTCTTTTTTAAAAAAATGCTAGGAAAACTTATGCCTTTTAAAGTTAAGTTTTCCAGGGGAAAATATTTTGTTTAAAACCAGCATTAGTGAAATGTTATTGTTTCTGTAGTTAACTAATTGAATGTGACCTGAAGAGTGAGTTTCATTGTAGGTCTTCAGCCTTGCTTCCCTATGTAATAATCATGTCATTTTCTGTAAGGATTCTTGAATTTCTGAGTTAAACAGGTTTCAAATAGAGTCCAAGTGAATTCCAAAGAGTCAAAATTGATTGGAGAAAGGAGGCTGAAATTATTGCCCTTGCAGCAGGGCTGTACTACATGGAGCATGAATAGTTTAGAACTACTTACTGTGCAGCTGCCAGGTTGGGGACTTAAGAGATGCAGTTGCTGTGAGAAGGGAACACTGGGGAGTGCAAGGAGAAACAAGGAGAAACCAGCAAGCCTCGAGTCAGCAGGGATTTGTCCAGTGCCGTTGTATTTCATCACAGACCTAGGAAATGCGGTCTCTTTAGGTCTATAACTTATCAAACAATTTAACAAGGATCTGCCTCTCCTTCCCCACCCCCCAACTTCCTTAGCTGTAGGGACTTTCACTGACTTTCTTCAAAGAAAAGTCTGTACACTACATTCTCACAGCTGTATTTAATTCTAGTGTTTGTCCTTTAAGTTAATTGAAAATTACTTTCTGTAATTCATTTTTAAAACCATGGGTTCTTTTTCCCTTTGGAGAGCCTTAATTAAAAATGTGCTCTTTGTTCTTTTAGATTTGGATATCTGTGCTAAATTCTCTTAAAACTGTAACTGTTATAGGAGGTGTGGGTGAGCTGGGGGGGAACCTGACTTTGTGATGATTTTCTGCTTTCCTGTCATTTCCCACCAGTATCCTCTATCTCCATTATTGTGTTTAGCAACTTGCATAAAGAAAACTCAATAGCTAGTCTCCCTCCTCTCTAATTGCTGTGTCTTTTTTTTTTCTTAGACATGCTAGCTAATAATTTCACAGTATGAGTGGCATCTCTTCCTTGTTCTGTCCCCATGCACAGACTATATAAACCATTAGTCAATTGTTCTGTATTTTCTTCTCCTCTTTTAATTCATTTTCCTTTACTCTAGCTTTYCTATTGTACTCACACATCTGTCATGAGACCCCTAAGGAGCCTAGTTTGCAAAGAACACTGTGTTGCAGCKTGTGTGCCCAACAAAACTGCTTCTGCAGAAAGCAAATGTTAGAATTTGGACCCTGGTTCTAGTAATTATTTCATATGTCTGTCTTGAGCGGCTTTACCCAGTGGCACGAATGTGCTATGTGCTTCTCAGAGGTGTGCTCAGCACAGTAGCTGAACATTTGTTGTGCATAGCAGCAGAGGAGGCTTCCGGTGTGATTCTGAGGATCGAATACTGGCATAACAGCTGGTGCAATTTTACAGGGAGAACAGCATGATTAAGAGCCTGATCTGTTTCATCAAAAACATGGGCCCAAAGAAAGGATTCACAGTTGGCATGCAAAGTCAGAGCAGATGAAGGATGCCCTCTCACTTTCTCTCAATAAGTCCTCAGTCTGTATGTAGAAATGAAGCTTAAGCTCAAGCTGTCAGCTACTGGCTTGTTAATTAGCTCTGTGGTATTGCTGACAAGCCTCTCATTCCCCAAGAATGGTCAGTATTGCCTAACTTTGACCACATATTAGAAAGTACTGGAGGAATGTTGGTACACAGAGCTACTGTAATGGGCTGTTGGTGTTACGGTAGAGTGCATCTGAGAGAAGGAGCGTTTTGCAAATACAAAAACCTTTTAAGCTTTTTTTTTTTTAAGAAGTGAGAAGAAGCTCAGGAAATGAGAAAAGAAATTCTTCAAAATTACTTGGATACACTGCAAGCTGTCACATTGAAGAACTGAAGAGAATTGTGTATCACTGAAATAGTTGATTCTAGGTTGAAGTGGGCACAAACCCACAAGACTACTGAGAGAAAATAAAGAGCTCAGTGAAGTGGGAAATACTCTAATAACACAAGTATTGTGGTTTAGTGCCTGTTATAATAGACTAAACTACATAAAGTCTCAAAACTTAAGATTTATGGCATTAGTATTCATACTGATTAATAAGCTATACTGCTGTCTCTGGTCAAGATTAAAGGCTGGAAAAGGTATGCCATGCTGTGTTAACACATTTCAACCTTCAGATATCTGAGATAAGACTTAAGGATTAGGACTTACTTTGAGGTATAGTCTGTCATTTGTATCTATTTACTTAGTTTATCAATGTCACTTAAGCATTCTGTGTAATACAAGGTCTTTTGTGCCTTTAACTGCTGGTCTATGCATATCTAGGTGGTCTAATAGTTTTAAATTGTTCTGAGAAACAGATGTTTTTGTTCCATAATCAAAATATAAGACTGCTGCGGAACGAAAGTAGTCTCACCCTTCCTTGTTGCTGTACTTCCCCTTCCTTCTCCACTTGATCTGGYGCAAACTTTCATGCAATTGTTCAGGGAACAGTTACAGATTGAGGTGGGAGGGGTGGAYGGACTGTGGTAAACTGAATTGAAAACTATTGTAGTAACACTTCATTTAGAAAGACAGAAACTGTACTGTCTGTATAAAGGATGGGAGAAAATGTGTAAAGGTTTTATTTCTTGTTTAATGTAACAAAAATCTACTTTGACCTGTTTTACAAAGTCTGCAGCAAAAATTGGAAGTATAATGAAAGCCAACAGAATGGTGTTCTCTTATTTACTGGATGCAGGCCTAATAATCATCAGGAAGAGCAGAGAACTAAGGAAAATTTGTGTGCTGTGAAATATCTCCAAATTACTGAACAATGCAATGACATGGGATACTTTGCTTGTTACTTTTCTCTGTTCTGTCTGCTMAGCCACAACATTAAAGGACTCAAATTCTACTCCTGCGTTTGTGGTACCTCTTGCCATTAGTGTTTGGTCTTCTGTGGTTTGTTCTTTTGAAATGCGGGTYGCTAAACAGAGGAATTCTAGCTCTGCACTTTTCTAAAAAATACTTCCTTACAGGTGTAGGTCTTTCAGCTTTCAGTATGCTGAAAGGCCAACATGATGTGCCTGTTTCCCTTTTGGAGGGAAGTAGCACATCAGCAATGGAGCCTGTATGTGCTTCCAGCAGTATGGTGCATCTGTGGTCATCCTGTTCTTAGCCTAATACCCTCTGGGATGGATTGGTAGTATTAATGACACATGGTGCTTGCTAAGGCTTGCCTTGTAGAGGATGTGCCACCTTTCTACCTCTGAAACTCTGATTGCTCCTGGTAGTTCAAAGTACTGGGATAATGGGTTTGATGGTATGCACACTTGACTTGTATGATATTCAGGGCCCTTGGGGACAATTTTGGAAAGCTGTTGTAGGTGAATGGGGCAAAACTGTTTCACAGATCCCTCCAGACAGACAGAGGATATGAACATAGACTATGCCTAAARTGTTCTTTCAACCTGGCTTCCTCTTTACTTATAGGCTCCCTACCAAAAGAAACTGACTGTTACGGAGCTGTTGTGGCTTGCTGAGGGGCCAGGGTTTAGAAGTAAAATAGAACAAGACAAATTGACAGTGTAAATGTACCCCTTAGTGGGTTGGCAGAGGCAAAAAATGACCTGATGTAGGAAACTTTCTACCTACGGTAATACCCAGAACTTGTTACTTGCTCTTCTGTTGCCTTCCCTCTCCCATTGCAGAAACTAGGTTGAGTAACTGCTTGCCTACCATTATCCAGCTGATTTTCACAGAAAGATATTGGTGCAGTTGCTGACCAGAAATGAAACTTCCTCTTCCAAACCAAACTTCCTTTCCTTTTGTTGAACAAGAGGAAATGAGAACCTAAAACTTTTAAGAGAAATTGTAAACGAGAGCTTAATGCAAGTGCCAGTGTTGGTTTTAAGCTAAGTTTGAAAGGTGAACTAGCTATGCCAGAGACAATGCTACGTTTCTGCTTAAGTCTTCCTATAAATATATTTTCTGGTGTGCTTAGGTGTTTGGGACCGAACCTGTTTTCATTTCAAAAAAAGGCTGGAACACTTACTGATTCAAAAGCCTGGCTGACGATGCTTGATGCACTTAAACTCATTGTTGAATTTCCTTAAATTCATCCCTTGTAAAACTATCCTCAAGAGCAAAAAACCTATTTTTAAAAGCTTTTTATCTTCTAGACTTTGGGTTGTCTTGTATTTTTTTTTTCTTTTTCCAGGCTACAAATGCAAACAGTATTTTCAAAAGGCAGAAATGATTGCTGTGAGAAGTGTAAACTGACAGTTGTTTTGATAGGATTTTAGCTGTGAAAACCTAGCTCTGGCAGTAAATACATTGGTTATTAACATGACTAGAAGTCAAAGAACCGGTAAGAAATATTCAGCTAATGCCAAAGAAAAAAAATGGAGAATTATGGTACACTGGTAACTTCTTTGGTGCCAGCCCCATGCTCCTCTTCAGACTCTTTATCCTAATGAGCTATAAAAAAACCTCACAATCCATTTCTATTGGTATATAGTTGGGTAATACATGGAAAACTGAAGCTGGCGAAGTATAACACTGAATTTGGCAGAGAATATAATGATTGCTTTCCAATAAAACCTCAAGCCTTTAAGTGTGTTGGAGACACTGCAGAATCTCAGTTACTGTGTTGGACTGCTGCAGGACCTGACCCCAAAGTTTTGTCATGCATCTGTTTCTGCCAGAGGATTTTTATAAGTAGCTGTTTAAGCCAGTTGTGGATGTTGAGCTATACTTAATCTACTCCCCTCTTCCTAAATTCCATTGTAGTGCCACAGGGCCTGCGATGCACTTAATATTAAGTTCTTGCTGAAGACTTAGAACTAAAGCCTGAGCTTTATATTTTTAAGGGAATGCAAGCACAGTAAACCTGCAAAAACATTTTATAAAGAAAAAGTATTAGCTGTCTGGAAACTGCCCAGAGGTGTAATGGCATTATAATTTCCCTGGGAAAAAATAATATGGAGGTTGTTGTTCTGCTGCTTGTGGAAGTCCTGGAAGGCCTTCATTCTGGATGTCATCTCCAGACATATGGAGGAAAAGAAGGTGGTCAGGAGTAGCCAGCATGGATTCACCAAGGGGAAATCCTGCTTAACCAACCTGATAGCCTTCTCTGATGGAATGACTGGCTGGGTAGGTGAGGGCAGAGCAGTGGATGTTGTGTACCTTTGACTTCAGCAAGGCTTCTGACACTGTCTCCCATGGCATCCTCCTAGAGAAGCTCAGGAGATGTGGGTTAGACGAGTGGACAGTGAGGTGGTTTGAGAACTGGCTGAAAGGCAGAGCTCAGAGGGTCGTTGTCAGTGGTGTGGAGTCCAGTTGGAGGCCTGTGGCTAGTGGCGTCCCCTAGGGCTCAGTACTGGGTCCCAGCCAATGGTCTCCTGGGGTGTGTTGGGAAGAGTGTTGCCATCAGGTGGAGGGAGGTGATCCTGCCCCTCTCCTCAGCCCTGGGGAGGCCTCATCTCGGGTAGTGTGTCCATTTCTGGGCTCCCCAGTCCAAGAGAGACATGGAGCTACTGGAGAGAGTCCAGCGCAGGGCTGTAATGATGATCCAAGGGCTGGAGCACCTGCTCTGTTAGGAACGGCTGTGAGAGCTGGGCCTGTTCAGCCTGGGGAAGAGAAGCCTGAGGGGGGGATCTTATCAATGTGTATAAGTACCTGAAGGGAGGATGTCAAGGGAATGGGGACAAACTCTTTTCAGTTGCCCCACGTGACAGGACAAGAGGCAATGGGCAGAAATTGAAGCACAGGAAGTTCTGCCTGAAGGTGAGGGGGAATTTCTTCCCTGTGAGAGTGACGGAGCACTGGACCAGGTTGCCCAGAGAGGTCTCCTTCTGTGGAGATGTTCAAGGCCTGCCTGGATGCAACCCTGTCTACCATGCTCTAGGTGACCCTGCTGAGCAGGGAGGTTGGCCTAGATGATGTCAGGAGGTCCCTTCCAACCTTACTGAGTCTATGATTCTCTGAGTTACACTATGTCTCTTGCCCATGCAGTAGTCTATTTGTCTGACTCCTACATTCTCCTTGCTTTCACTTTTTTTTTTTTACAGTGAAATTGAAACACTTAAGGAGAGATTATAATAGTCTCACTCTGTCTTGTAGCTTGTTGGTAGTGCAAAACACTGCTTTCTGAGTTGGTGTGAGATGGTCCTCTGCATGTGCTTAGTATGGTCTACTTGAAATAAGATATGAAAACACTGTTTGACCTCTGGTTGCTCTTTACTTCCCAAGTATCAAATTGCTAGCCTCAAAGCTACTTACAAATTAAGAATGCTTCACAAACTTACTGTATTTAAAAACAGTACATTCATGTCTCTGACTGCACTCACATCAAGTTTGCAGATGATGTCACACTGTGGAAAGAGTTGAGGGGCAGAGCTGCCATTCAGAGGGATCTGGACAGGCTGGGGAAAGAAACCTTATTAAATTTAAGAAGGCAACGTTGCCCTAGGAAGCAAGAACTCTCTGTGGCAATACATGCTAGGGTTCAGCTCTGCTGAAAAGGCTCTGAGGGTCTATGAAAGGCTTGGTAGGCAGCAAGCTGAACAGGAGCTGGCAGTTCCTCTGATAGCAAACAAGGCCAGTGGCATCCTCAGCTTCATGAACAGGAGCACTGCTGGGAGATCAAGAAAAGGGGTTATCCCCCTTGCTTGGCATTTGTTAGACTGAATTGAAATACTGCATCTGGTTTTGGGCCCCTAGGACAAGAGAGACATTGACAAACTGGTGCAAGTTCAGCAGAGGGCCRCTTAGATGGTCAAGGAGCTGGAGCACTCCTCCTGTGGGGGGACTGCTGAGCCTGTAGGAGAGAAGGCTTTTTGGGGGGAACCTACCAGCAGCCTTTACCTAGAGGAAGACAAAGCCAGGCCCTTCACAGCATTGTGTGGCAGGAGGATGAGAAACAATGGGCCTAAATCAGTATGAGAGAGGCTCAGACTAGATAGAAGGTGAAACGTTTCCTCTTTAGACCTAGACAGTGTTGCGCGGCCTTGCCTGCCTTGTTTCTTGCATTTTAGGTAGAGAGAACTTACATTGTTTTGTTCTATGGTGTGGGTTTCCCTTTACTCCTTTCCCCTTTCTGTCTGTTGCCCCTCCAGTCTCTCAGCTGCTCCCCTAGGTTTGTATGCACTTCTCTTGCTGCTCTTTTTTCCCTTGTATCTCCTATTTGTGCTCTCCCTACTCCTTAGTGCAGCCTAGGGACGTAGTCTCCAGAACCCTCCTTCTCTCCCAGTGCCTGTGGATACTAGTTGAGAAATGTGTAGGACAAGAAGGATCAGAAAAAGAAAAAAGGTAAGAACCCCCCTCAGAAACCCCACTCTAGCCTAGCCACCAGCCGTGGGTACCTGTTTCCCTGCCTGTCCCTCTTCTGACCCCAAAGGTGTATAATCAGGTAGCCCGAGGCTTTCCTTCCAGGGCCCCTGTGGCTGCTGTCACCTTACCTGCTACCTCCTTGCATACTCCTGACTATGGCTGAGACCTGTTCCCCACCCAGACCATGAAGAACAGCATCCGCTGCCTCCTGATAGCTGCCTTACCCCACCTCCTGGCTTGTATGTGTGTGTGGCTGCAATGGCCTTGGGGCCCTAAGGCGTGGTGGCTACCTGCAAGATGTGTGGAAAGTTTTCTTGCTGGCATCTGAGGTGAGGGCATCTTTGTCTCCCTATCCCAGTGTTAGGCAAACCTGGCTCTATGGGTTGTTCTCACCCCTGTTCCCAGTGGTGCTCTCCTCTCTGCCATGTCTGCATTTGGGAAGCTGGTCTCTGTGTGCTTCAAGGACCCTGCCCTTTGCCATGTGCTCTTTTTTCCACCAGCACGTCATCCTCTGAATGTCAGTAGCTATATGAAGCTTGGACGCTTTGAAGGGTCTTTTGTTTTCCTGTACTGTGGTCGCTTGGATGCATTGCTGCTTTGAGGAGTCCTAGTACGTACTTTGCTGGACATCACGCCAAGTCCATAAGGACTGCCTGTTCCAGGGAGCTGGGCAGTACTCTTGCCTTCCAGACTAAAGGAAGGGCCAGTCTCACTGCTGACAGCCTGTCACATCTGAATATCTCTTTTGTGACATCTCAGAATTAGCTTGCACAGTTGCTGAGCTCAGGTCTGTGTGCACACATACTTATTTCAACAGGCTAACCTGCCAAAGCCACCAGCAGGAGGCAAGGGTCCTTGCAGAATCCTGGGGCAGGGGAGTATCCTGTGTGGAAGAGGCTTTCTCCCTCACGTTGATACCTTCTGATGATTCTTCCCTCTCATGTATTGCTGCCTGGACCCATGTGTATGTGCCTGGCCTCACAGGATACTGAGGGAGAAACTGTTAACTAGCATTCAGACCCAGAACTTCTTAGAGTATTTAGGCCAGATGAGTCTGCAGTTTTCCTGGACCCTGCAAAAACCATGTAGAAGACCTGTCACTGTGCTAAAGTTTCAGGCACTGAGCTTGCCACACCACCTTTCCCCGTTTCTCCTAAGCTCTGTCTCCAGTGGTGATGCTGTACCTTGCTGGCATAGCAGCTGAGGCCCCTAAACTGTGTTCCCTGAGCTACTCTGTTGTCCCCACCCCTTCTTCAGGGGATGACCATAAGAGGTAGGGTTTGCTTTCCTGCATCTTGTCCTCCCAACAGAGGATGCACCATTTCCCATTCTAGTCACCTTGGGGCCAGAGAGTGAAGTGGTCCAAGGTATGCAGGTGGTTCTGTGCTAGGAGTCCTTATCAACTACAAGTGAGGCAGAAAAACCTCAATCCAAAGGCAGTGCAGCTAAAGGATGTGGTAGAATCTGGGGGCTTGCTTGGGGCTGTGACAGTGCCAATGGACAAGTATAAGAGAGAACTTATCAGTGACAAGAAGATATTGCTGGCCCTCATCCTGTAGCCTGTGGGGGCCCTGTTCGTGGAGGGGATTGGACTCAAAGGCTGTCATTGAGGATCCCAAACTTCCCCTCATGAAATACCTTGAAACAGCATATTTAAAACAGCTAGGACTGTGGGATGAAGCTCCATGAGAGTCAGGTACTCACCTTCATTTGGGAGGAGTTTACCTAATGGGTGTCCTGAAGGAGGTTTGCAGGGATCTGTCTACCAAACCTAGCTGGCAGCTGGAGTGAAGGAGTAGGATCTACTTCACCAGAGGTGCCTGTGAAATGGCTGGAGTGGTGACACTGGCTTCTCTAGACCTGTAACATGAGGTGCTAGGTTTTGCTAAGTTTGTGATGGGTTGCATGCTGCATCTGAGGCCTTCAGTGGTGAGACTGGTTGTTGATGTCTGTACCCTGATAGCAGACCTAGAACAAGTGCAGATCTATCAGTAAGCACCTACCTCCCTCAGCAGTCTGGATCCCTGTGGTGGTTCTAGGCATTCAGACATGCGTTGGACTTGTGGGACTGTTGGGAGCAAGAAGTGTCAGGCAGATGTCCTCAGAGAGCTTGTAGACCATCACTTCGTGTTAGGGTCTTTCACCTGAGCAATGCACCTTCCTTCACTGTGTTTGGTTGGAGAACAGAGTGAAGCCATTCCCGGCTGAAACACATCTGACAGTTTGCTATATAGTATCTTCTAGGCTGGCCACTTTCATGGATGAGTAGGCAAACTATTACTGACAAGTGCTGTTACCCTGGTGGAAAGTCTGACCTAAGTGCTTCTTAACGACATGCTTTTGGAGAACGTGGCTTTGTCATATCCTTCCAGGAGCTGTGGCTTGCCTAATGGGAGGAGAGGTATGCCTTTCCCTCAGCAATATGTGGGGAAGGTGCATGTCAAGCTCTTCTGCTGTAACTATGTGTAGAGTTTCACTTATCAGAGAGATGAAGCAGTAGGAAATTGGAGAGCTAGAACCAGAGAGGTGCTTGTCTGGGTGCTGTGAGTGAGTGCTGGGAGAAGTGTGAGGAGCTCTAGGTCCTAGGTGCTGTTGCTTAGGTGCAARTCTGAGTCCTTTAGCAGATAATTGCAGTGTGCGCTTCATACTGGAGAAGAAAAGGATTGCTGAGAAATGCATTGCTCATTTGAGAGCTTATGAGTAAAGATCAAAGGGCAGGCTAACATGGGGGACACTATTGTGGGTGTCTACTATAGGCCACCTGATCAGGAAGAGAAGATTGATGAGGCCTTCTATAGACAGCTGGAGGTAGCTTAATGATCACGGGCCCTGGTTCTCCTGGGGGACTTCAGCCACCCTGATACCTGCTGGAAGGACTACACAGCAAGGCAGAAACAGTCCAGGAGCTCTTACAATGCATTGATGATAACTTCCTGTCACAAATGGTGGAGGAGCCTACGAGGAAGGATGTCCTGCTGGACCTTGTCCTTACCAACAGAGAGGGACTGGTTAGAGATGTGAAGGTTGGGGGCAGCCTTGGCTGCAGTGACCACGAGATGGTGGAGTCAGGATCCGGCAGGAAAGAAGTAAGGCAACAAGCAAGATTGCAACCCTGGACTTCAGGAGAGCAGACTTTGGGCTCTTCAGAGACCTAATTGGTGGAGTCTCATGGGTTAAGGCCCTAGAAGGAAGGAGGGGTCCAAGAGAGCTGGCTAATATTCAAACATCACTTCCTCCAAGCTCAAGAGCGGTGCATCCCTATGAGTAAGAAGTGCAGCAAAGGGGGCAGGAGACCTGCCTGGGTGAGCAAGGAGCTCCTGGCCAAATTCAGACAGAAGAAGAAAGTACACAGAATGTGGAAGAGGKGACAGGCTACTTGGGAGAATTCTAGGAATGCTGTCAGAGTATGTAGAGATGCTGTGAGGAAGGCTAAGGCCCAGTTGGAATTGGGCCCTTAACCCTGGCAACGGATGTCAAGGACGACAGGAAGGGCTTCTTCAGATACATCAGCAGCAAGAGGAGGACTAGGGAAAACGTGGGCCGCTACTGAATGGGGCGGTGGCCCTGGTGACAAGGGATGCAGAGAAGGCAGAGTTACTGAATCCCTTCTTTGCTTCAGTCTTCACTGCTGAGGGCAGCCCCCAGGAATCCTACAGCCTGGAYGTGAGGGAGAAAGTCCRGAGAAGGGAAGACTTTCCTTTGGTTGAGGAGGAAAGGATTAGAAACCTTCTGGGCAGGCTAAACATCCGCAAATCCATGGGCCCGGATGGGATGCACTCACGGTTACTGAGGTAGCTGGCGGATGTTGTTGCCAGGCCGCTCTCCATCATCTTGGAAAGGTCCTGGAGAACTGGAGAGGTGCCTGAGGCCTGGAAGAAAGCCAGTGTCACTCCAGTCTTCAGAAAGGGCAAGGAGAAGGACCCAGGCAACTATAGGTCAGTCAGCYTCACCTCGATCCCTGGAAAGATGATGGAACAGCTCATTCTGGATGTCATCGCCAGATGTTTCTGGAGGAAAAGGTGGTGATCAGGAGTAGCCAGCATGGATTCACCAAGGGGAAATCCTGCTTAACCAACCTGATAGCCTTCTCTGATGGAATGACTGGCTGGGTAGGTGAGGGCAGAGCACTGGATGTTGTGTACCTTGACTTCAGCAAGGCTTTTGGCACTGTCTCCCATGGCATCCTCCTAGAGAAGCTCAGGAGATGTGGGTTAGACGAGTGGACAGTGAGGTGGTTTGAGAACTGGCTGAAAGGCAGAGCTCAGAGGGTCGTTGTCAGTGGTGTGGAGTCCAGTTGGAGGCCTGTGGCTAGTGGYGTCCCCCAGGGCTCAGTATTGGGTCCCATCCTGTTCAACTTCTTCATCAATGACCTGGATGAGGGGACAGAGTGSCTCCTCAGCAAGTTTGCTGAGGATCCCAAGCTGGGAGGATTTTGTGGCTGGCACACCTGAGGGCTGTGCTGCCATTCAGAGAGACCTGGACAGGCTGGAGAGCTGGGTGGAGAGGAACCTCCTGAGGTTCAACAMGGGCAAGTGCAGGGTCCTGCACCTAGGGAGAAATAACCCTGTGCACCAGTACAAGGTTGGGGCTGACCTTGTGGAGAGCAGCTCTGCAGAGAAGGACCTGGGAGTACTGGTGGATGACAAGTAGATCATGAGGCAGCAATGTGCCCTTGTGGCCAGGAAGGCCAATGGTCTCCTGGGGTGCATTGGGAAGAGTGTTGCCAKSAGGTSGAGGGAGGTGATCCTGCCTGTCTCCTCAGCCCTGGGGAGGCCTCATCTCGAGTAGTATGTCCAGTTCTGGGCTCCCCAGTCCAAGAGAGACATGGAGCTACTGGAGAGAGTCCAGCGCAGGGCTGCAAGGATGATCCGAGGGCTGGAGCACCTGCTCTGTTAGGAACGGCTGTGAGAGCTGGGCCTCTTCAGCCTGGGGAAGAGAAGCCTGAGGGGGGATCTGATCAATGTGTATAAGTACCTGAAGGGAGGATGTCAAGGGAATGGGGACAAACTCTTTTCAGTTGTCCCGTTTGACAGGACAAGAGGCAATGGGCAGAAATTGAAGCACAGGAAGTTCTGCCTGAAGGTGAGGGGGAATTTCTTCCCTGTGAGAGTGACGAAGCACTGGACCAGGTTGCCCAGAGAGGTCTCCTTCTGTGGAGATGTTCAAGGCCTGCCTGGATGCAACCCTGTCTGMCATGCTCTAGGTGACCCTGCTGAGTGGGGAGGTTGGCCTGGATGATGTCTGGAGGTCCCTTCCAACCTTACTGATTCTATGATTCTCCTGGCAAAGGGTGGCACAACTCCTGTGGGTCTGCAGCCCATGCAGGGAAGWGGAAGGGCTTTATGGAACACCATATTCTATTGACTTTGGCACCAGGGCCTGTGGGATCAGTTACTGATGTTTAACGCAGGGTATCAAGTGAGTTGCTTTATTAGAGCTGTTGGAATTGGAAGGTTATCTTGGAGCACTCCTTTGGTTAAGAAATCAGTATTTTTATATGAAACTGCCTGAAGCCTCTTGTCTTTTAAGCAGAATCTTTTTAAAGGACATTGRAAGGAAAATCCAAACAATGTACTTGATAATTTCTAGGAACGTCTCCTTTGCTTTCATTAGGCTTCTGTGTTGTGATTAATGAAGTTGGTTGCCATACTAATCCAGGCAACTGTTAAGAGAGGGCACCTCAGTTGTTCAAAGCTTGTGTTTTTAAGCTAATTGAGTTTGGAACTAGCTGCTACCTTTCTTGGCTTTAGCAGCTTGAGAAATTCTGTTCTAAGCAGTGATCTCTTATAGTTTTCTTTGTATGGGTTAATTAACTGCTTAAAGCTATGGGGCATCATCTTATCCTAGCATCACCTAATTGCATCTGAAGTTTGGATCAATAATGTTTCCTGTGAACTTAGAAAGGTAGTGGAATGCTGCAGAGCTTGATTAATCTGTTATACCCTTTAGTGTCTCTAGCTTCACATGATAGAAAAGTGAGTGTTCATGGAAAGAGTAACTGTGCAATATTAGTGACTTCAGAAAATGTACTTTGTATGAAAGCATACTGGGTTTTCTTCTTCACACTCCCAGTGTCTAGTATTAAGTTTATTGTTTGTTTTAAACTGTTTAAACTTAAAACTGTTCAACTTTGAAAATTAAATCTTCATAAGAGCTATTGTAAAACTTTCAATGTGGTGTTTTATTTCATAACCTTAAAGCAAAACAACAAAAACCTCAGATTTTTGAAAATGTGCAGTAGAACTAGATTTCAACAGTGACAGCTACATTTATGTTTTAGCYCTCTTTATTCCAGTCCCTTTTGAAATATTCAGTTTAGTATGGTAAATGTTTTTCATATTTAAACTGTATGTGCAAGAAGATGAACTGATCCAAGGCTTTGAAGCTCTAACTTGGAGAAAAACTCTGAGGAATTTAAAGGATTGTTTCCTGAAACAATTGGAAATAATAAAGATCATGTCATAAACAGTTCTGATAACAATTGTCTTGAGGTTAGATTTCTATTGCTATCAAATATGTAACCCACAGCATGAAAGAGATCATCACTCTATCTGAATTTATTTGTATCAACTCATGTAAAATCCATTCTTTCTTTTGCCCCATAAGCTTCATGTCATCTGTTGAAAGATTTGTGATTTTCTTCTTTAGTTTGTAATTCCCCCTTCTCCCTCCCAGCTTAGTTTTTCTGCTTTTCGTATTGCAGGAAACTTTAGCTAATTAAATGTGACTTGAGTAAATGAGAGTATTTGATACTTTTGGTGCTATTTTGGATGAATCATTTCTTTTCTGAGAAAATATTATTAAGTAACTTCAATCCAAAATTGCATGTTATTCTATTAGTAAAATAAATGCCTGAGCTACAGCTTCAGTAAAGGCTTGCCTCAATCTTGCAAAATTTAAGACCGTGAACTGTGTAATATGCCACACATTATTACATTCTTGCAGGCAGGCAATACTGCCTCTCCTTAAMAAAAAMAAAAAAAAAAAAAAAAGAGAGAGAGGCTGTGTAATTGCATACACAATTTTGCTTTAAAGTATGATCATTTAATTATGATAGTGTGAATTGTTGTTTTCATATGTTCTTGCCATAAACTTTTTCGATTTAGTTTTGTTTTCTGGCTGATCTCCTATGAACAGCCAAAAGAGAGAGACTTTTGTGTTCTGAATTTGATGTTTGTAGCACCCCRTTGTTTTTGTGTTATTTTGGGGCTTTTTTTGCTGCCTTATGGGAAATGTCTAGCTCTGGTTGTAGAGCCATCTGAGAGCCTGAATAATAATGACTTGCCTTTTTATTTTAAGGCGCAAGGACATTAAAATAGATTTTAAATGTACACGTCACATTTTTCAGCATTTAAGATCTATTGTCAAGCAATGGAATACTTTCAGATTTTTGAACTAGTTTTATTTGTTTTTCTTTTTCCTTATGAAAAGATTGTGTAGTTCGTATGACCTTCCTTTCCTGCAATTTTCAAACCCTCCTAAAGAACCTCTCTCCTTGCAGAGCACATTTCCCCATGCTGCAGAGGCTACCTGATGTTAGGCGGTGCCAGATCTGAAGCTGGCTGACCTCTGTATTTATAAATGTCAGGGATATTTCACCCTTGCCTTTCAGACTTCATCTGCCTTTTTTAACCCTTGTTTAGGAGCTCACTTCAAACAACACCCTTTAAGGGAACTTCTTGTGCAGCCTGAGCTATACTATTCTGTAGCAGTCATCAGAATTCATTGTTTTTTACAGCTGTGTATTGACTGAATTCTTGATGGATCTGTGTTTTTTGGCAAGCCTGACCTTGGTTGTAGTGTATGGGAGCTGTGAATTCTGTCTCATCCAAACTGGATGTAGGTAGACGGAACTGAGTTTTTGATGACCAAATGAATTTACAGAACCTTCAAAATATATGTTTTAAGGTACTGTATTTATGCACTTCTTTCAAAACAGCTTCCTATGGGTGAATCACTTCCTGTTAGTACATGTTGTAAAAGGACAGACATCAATATTCTTATGTCATTATTTTTCTTTCTTCCAAAGTGTGTCCAGGGTACTACAGCTGGTATTACTGTGACTAATTCTTGTTAGTATAGATAATTTTAATTTGCCTTATTTTGTCCCGTGCTTCTCTAGCTTAACATGAATTGAAGGTGTAGAATAACTATCAAGAACAAATAGGAAAGCATACATGTGTTCTTTTACACTTGCATGATTGCCAAAGCCATGAACATCCAAGTTTATGAAACTACTGAAAGAATGATTGATAAAACGAGAGTGCAATTTCAATAATCAATGTTGTCTTGGTTCTTATATCCAACTTGCTACATAACATTGCATATGATTGCTTTGTAAGCATTGCTTATGGCGGGGGGGGGGAAGTAATACTATCAGTCCACTCATATATCCTGACACTATAATAAAAGAGTGTGAGGGAGTCTGTAGAATTGTAGCATTTCTTATGAGGTGGGTCTTAAGGTAAATACTGGAATTAAGTCTGTCAGAGATGTGCCTAATCACTGCCTCAGCTGAACTGTAAATGGTAATGTATTGGGTAAATGTATTCTCTCCATATCAAAACAGCAAAAGCTTATATTCTTTTTTCATAAATGAAGTGACTCTATGAAATTGAGTGGGTTTCAGGTTGGAGGAGAGGAACTGTTTCCTTGTGTTGTATTTGGTGAAACTTTTTCCATGTCAAGTGTGCATTCATTTTAGTCATGGGCTTTAAATAATAAAAGTGGAATGACAAAACTTTTAATGTTTTTTAGAGACTTGTGTGGAGTCCTTTTTTTTTATATATATATATATATAAAGAAGCACTTCTGTGCAGATCAGGACTACCCTTGAGATGTCCCTTGAATATTTTCCCCAGCTTCTTACTGTGATTTCATGGTCCTTTACCTTTTTCTAGGTAGCTGTTGGCATTGTTGTCAGATAGGATGCTGGACTAGCTACGCCTTTGATCTAACCTGGTATGGGCTCTTTTAGATAACTGCAGAGCAGTTGATCCCCACTGAAGTATGCTCAGTACATTGYGATATGTACAGACACAAGTAGGTAACTGTAGAGAGCTTTCGGTGTAAAAGAACTTTACAACTGTGGGTGAAATGGTGTAGCTGCCAGGGGAAAATGAGAGCAAAAAGAGAAAATATCTCTGGCTCTTCTGTGTGAACCATAATCACAGAATGGTTGAGGTTGGAAGGGACCTCTGGAGATCATCTAGTGCAACCCCCCTGCTTAAGCAGTGTCACTTAGAGCATGTTGCACAGTATCACATCCAGGCAAGGTTTGAATACCTCCAGAGAAGGGGACTCCACAATCTCTCTGGTCAACCTATTCCAGTGCTCTGTCACCCTCACAAGAAAGTAGTTTTTCCTCATATTCAGGTGGAGCTTCCTGTGTTTCAGTTTATGCCCATTGCCTCATGTTCTGTCTCTGGGCACCACTGAAAAGAGTCCGGCCCCATCCTCTTGATGCCCCCTCCCCTTAAGGTATTTGTAGACATTGATAAGGTCCCTTCCCAGTCTTCTCTTCTCTTCAAGCAGAACAGGCCCAGCTCTCACAACCTTTCTGCATAGGGGAGATGCTCCAGTACTCTAATCATCTTCATTCATCCTCGTAGCCCTATGCTAGACTCTCTCCAGCTCCCTGTCTCTCTTGTACGGGGGAGCCCAGAACTGAACACACTACTCGATGCGGCCTTGCCAAAGCTGAGGAGAGGGCCAGGATCACCTCCCTCAGCCTGCTGGCAACACTCTTCCTGATGCAACCCATCGACCTTCTTGGCCACAAGGGTACATTGCTGGCTCATTGTCAACTTGTTGTCCACCAGGACCCCCAGATCCTTCTCTGCACAGCTGCTTTCCAGCCTGTGCTGGTGCATGGGATTATTCTTCCCTAGGTGCAAGACTTGCCTTTGATGAACTTTATGAGGTTCCTCTCTGTGCAATTCTCCAGATTGTCTGGGTCCCTCTGAATGGCAGCACAGTCTTCCAGTGGATCAGCCACTCCTCCCAGGTTTGTATCATCTGCAAATTTGCTGAGAAGGCACTTTGTCCCTTTGTCCAGATCATTGATGAATAAGTTGAACAAGACTGGACCCCTGGGGGACACCACTCGCTACAGGCCTCCAACTAGTCTCAGCGCCACTGAGCACAACCCTCTGAGCTCTGCCTTTCAGCCAGTTCTCAATCTACCTCACTGTCTGCTCATCTAGCCCACGCTTCCTGAGCTTGCCTATGAGGAGGTTATGGGAGACAGGGCCAAAAGCCTTGCTGAAGTCAAAGGTACACAACATCCACTGCTCTCCCCTCATCTACCCAGCCAGTCATCCCATCGCAGAAGGCTTTCAGATTTATTAAGCATGATGTCTCCCTTGGTGAATCCATGCTGACTACTCCTAATCACCTTCTCTTCTTCCAAATACTTGGAGATGGCACCTTGGATGAGCTGTTCCATCACTTTTTCCAGGGATGGAGGTGAGGCTGGCTGGCCTGTAGTTGCCTGGGTCCTCCTCCTTGCCCTTTTCAAAGACTAGAGAGACATTGTCTTTCTTCCAGTCCTCAGGCACCTCTCCGGTTCTTCATGATGTTTCAATGATCATGGAGAGCAGCTTAGCAATAACACCTGCCAGCTCCCTCAGCACTTACGGGTGCATCCAATCAGGGCTTATGGATTTGTGGGTGTTAAGTTCGCCTAAGAGATCTCTAACCCTATCCTCCTTGATCAAAGGAAAATCTTCCTTTCTCTGGACTTTCTCATCTCCAGGTTCTGGGACTCCTGAGGGCTGCCCTTAGCAGTTATTACTGAAGGCATTCAGTAACTTTGCCTTCTCTGTATCCTTTGTTACCCAGGTCCCCACCTCATTCAACAGTGGGCCCACATTTTCCCTTGTCTTCCTTTTGCTACTGGTGTATTTGAAGAAGCCCTTTGTGTTGTCCTTGATGTCCCTTGCCAGATTTGATTCCAGATGGGCCTTAGCCTTCCCGATCACATCCCTGCATACTCTGACAATGTTCCTGTGTTCCTCCCAAGTGGCCCATCTCTTTTTCCACATTCTATATGCTTTTTCTCTTCTGACTGAGTTTTGTCAGGAGCAACGTAGGCATCCATGCAGGTCTCCTGCCCCCTTTGCTGGGCTTCTTAATCATAGGCGGATACACTTGAGCTTGGAGGAAGTGAGATACCTGAATATTGATCAGCTCTCTTGGACCCCTCCTGCCTTCCTTCTAGGGCCCTAACCTGTGGAATTCCTTCAAGCAGGTCCCTGAAGAGGCCAGCATTTGCTCTCCTGAAGTCCAGGGTGGTGTTCCTCCTTATTGGCTTGCTTCCTCCACGCAGGATCCTGAACTCCGTCATTCATAGTCCCTGCAGCCAAGACTGCCCGCAACCTTCACATTTCCGACCAGTCCAATTGTACAAGGTTTAGCAGCACACCTCTCCTTCTTGGCTCTTCTGCCACCTGTGTCAAATGCTCTGCAGGAACTTCCTGGACTGTTTGTGCCAAGCTGTGTTGTCATTGCAATAGATATCAGGGTGGCTGAAGTCCCACATGAGAACCAGGGCCTATGATCTTGAGGCTACTTCCAGCTGCCTGTAGAAGGCCTCATTGWCTTCCTGTTCCTGATCAGGTGGCCTRTAGTAAACATMCACAACAGTTTCACCCATGTTAGCCTGCCCTTTAATCCTTACCCAGAAGCTCTCAACTAGCTCTTCTTCCACCCCTAGGAAGAGCTTGATGCATCCCAGTTGTTCTTTATGTGAAAGAAGTCCACCATGTCTTTGTAATTGCAATGAGATCATGGCCCTGCAACTGCACACAGATCTCTAATTCTTCCTGCTTATTCCCCATGCTGTGTGCATTGGTGTACAGGCATTTCAGAGAGGCAGTTGAGCAGGCAGGCTTCCCAGGAGGGGTGCAAGAGGATCCTCCATAGCCATGTCCCATATGCACTTCCCTGGCTGCATGCACCTGCTGGCAGCACCCTGACTGGCTGACTACCCTGTCTCTATAACTCCCCCCTTCCCCCATCTTTCCTAGTTTAAAGCCCTCCTTACCAGGCTGGCCAACCTGTTGGCAGAGATATGGATGCCCTGCTTAGTGAGGTGGATCCCATCTCTCCCCAGCAGCTGTTGATCTTCAGGCAGGGTCCCATGGTTGTAGAAACCAAAACCCTGTCACCAACAGCAGTGGTGCAACGAGTTGTTAACTTAGAAAATCTGTCTACTTTTCCTCTCATCCTTTCCCCCCTCACTGGCAGGTTGAGGAGAACATGGCCGGGGCTCCCAGACCCTTGACCACCATCCCCAGAGCTCCAAAATCCTGTTTGATGGTTTCCAAATTGCCCTTGGTATCATTAGTGCCCACATAGAAGAGCAGCAGAGGGTAATAGTCTGACGTGTGGACAAACCTTGGTAGTCTTTCCGTAATGTCTTGTATTTGAGCCCCTGGCAGGCAGCAAACCTTTCTAGACAAGAGGTGAGTTTGGCCGGTAGGTGCCTCCATCCCCTGCAGCTSGGAGTCACCCACAGCAATCACTCCTCATTTCTTGCAGGTGTTCCTGCAAGGCACAGGGTCTGTTGGCCTAGTTGCTTCCCTTGAAGTCATGCCAAGCTGCTGCTCAGCCTGGAGGGTACTAAGTCTGTTCCTCAAAGGCTGCTTACATAGTTCTAGGCATCAAATAACCTGATTTATGTAGTATTCTGGTTTTAAATGTTTCCTTTGGGTAGCTTAGCAGGTGTATATTCTGTTGGTTTTGGGGAAAAATCATAAAGCAATTGCTGTCTTTATGTTCCTTAAGACCAATAAATTTTTATGTTTTAGTGACATGAATACTGCTGTAGGGGTAGAGATTTTATTCCTTTTTCTTCAGAAAGATGATGGCTCTGAAGAATAAATTCAGTGACTTCTGTAGAGAATTCTCATTGCTTAATGCTTGTATCCTGTATTGTGTGTTAAAACTTCTGAAAGAACACAGTTATAGAATTGCAGAAGTTTGTTTTAATTCTCTGGTTTTACTGATAAATTCTTGAGACCCACCTAAATACAATTAAAAATTTGACCGTTAGAATAATGATATAGGTAAGATAGAATACCAGTTTCTGAAAGATGCTGTTATCAATACACGTCACTGAATGAATCTTTCATAGTTCATTTGGTAAATTTTAAATGTTTTTTAAATGTTTTGAGGACATACACTAATAATGAACTGAGTCCCACAACATAAAGTTTTGAGAAGACAATTCGGGAATATTGGTGATGGGTCATAGAATCACAGAATCAATAAGGTTGGAAGGGACCTCTGGACACCATCTAGGCCAACCTCCCCRCTCAGCAGGGTCACYTASAGCATGGTAGAYAGGGTTGCGTCCAGGCAGGCCTTGAAGATCTCCACAGAAGGAGACTCCACMACCTCTCTGGGCAACCTGGTCCAGTGCYYYGTCACTCTCACAGGGAAGAAATTCCCCCTCATGTTCAGGTGGAACTTCTGTGCTTCAGTTTCTGCCCATTGCCTCTTGTCCTGTCACATGGGACAACTGAAAAGAGTTTGTCCCC
>NW_028186463.1:239122-273880 GCF_003343005.1 Rhea americana | reverse complement strand
CTCCCCCAGGGCTGAGGAGAGGGGCAGGCTCACCTCCCTCCACCTGCTGGCAACACTCTTCCTAATGCACCCCAGGAGACCATTGGCCTTCCTGGCCACAAGGGCACATTGCTGGCTCATGGTCAACCTGTCATCCACCAGCACTCCCAGGTCCTTCTCTGCAGAGCTGCTCTCCACAAGGTCAGCCCCAACCTTGTACTGGTGCACAGGGTTATTTCTCCCTAGGTGCAGGACCCTGCACTTGCCCRTGTTGAACCTCAGGAGGTTCCTCTCCACCCAGCTCTCCAGCCTGTCCAGGTCTCTCTGAATGGCAGCACAGCCCTCAGGTGTGTCAGCCATTCCTCCCACCTTGGGATCMTCAGCAGACTTGCTGAGGAGCCACTCTGTCCCCTCATCCAGGTCACTGATGAAAAAGTTAATCCCATAGCAACAATAGTTTAGCATCCATGTTTGAACGTAAAGAGCAATTTTGGACAGCAGTGAAAATGACTATTAAAGTTATATAATGATATAGATGATATTTTCCTCTCACCTGCAGAAGGAGTAGCACTTTTAAACTTTCTTTTTAATCTGTTCATATCCTATATATATACTAAGCTGTGAAGGTGTCAAAAATGGCTGGGATTTTCTGACCGGGAGAAATACCCATTTTTGTTTGACAGTTTGTGGTAAACATGGTCTTTGACTGTTTTGTACCCACCTTGCTAAAGATTAATGTGACCTGAAAGGACCAACTTTCTTTATGGTTTTATGATGTAGGCTTTATTTTACTGTGCTTGTTTGCAGAGCTTTCCTGTGGGTGGGGAGGAAAGAAATACTGCTTTGAAGTTAYGTTTTTTTGTCTGTCTTCCAACAGTAGAGATTGAGAATTAACCTGTGCTACCTGCCTTTGAAAACCTGTTCTACAGTCATTGTGTTCTTCCCTAACAGGTTTCGTGTTGTTGGAAAGTGTGTTAACGACTAGGTGAACTCATGAGGATATCAACGGCTGCAAGAGCTCTTGAATCTTTTATAAATAAGGATAAAGATAAGGAAGAGAAAGTACCATACAAATAACAGTTACAGTGTAGGCTAGTTTGTGTAGACTGGGAGTTTGTAGGATGGAAGGAACTTGTTGCATTRTAGCACTAAAAATTGTTTAAGTCAGTAAGCTGCTGTAATGATTTCAAGAACTGAATGGAGACCTTTAATCTTCTTTTGCAGAACCCCAAAACAAAAGAACAGATTGAAAGCTTGCTACAGAATGGAAAGCATAAAGAGTTACGAGATCGCCTCTGCTGCAGGTTGACCTTTGGGACTGCTGGGCTTCGCTCTGCAATGGGAGCAGGCTTTTGCTACATTAATGATCTTACAGTGATCCAGTCAACACAGGTAAGTTCTATAGCACCATATGAGAGAACTGAATGATTTCACAGCAACCGTTTGGATCGTATGATGCGCCACTGAAATACAAGCTTGGCAGGTGAAACGCAGCAGCCATTCATTCAGTATCAGGTGATAGTATGAAATGTTTTAGGACTGGAACAAAATAGAGTAGCTTGAGCAGGTTTAACTGGACATTCTGGTAGGCAGAATGTAATCACTTCCACTGGAATTTGGCCAGTAGTCAAAGCCTATTTTACTGCTGTGAAGTTGGAAATCATTAGCTGTCATAAGAACCTTTAGTATTTGGCAACAAACAAACAAACAAACCAAAGACCATCTTCCAACTAAATAAACCCCTTCTTTCATTTTTAGCCCATGTTGTGAACAACTATGCAAAAAAAAAACTACCCTAGGTAGCTGTCGCAGGTTTTAACAGGAAAATGAACAGGAAGTTCATGTTGATGAAGATGAAAATGTAGATTGACTGTGAAGATCATCGATATTGTAAATTGGTTTGCTTGTGGGTTAGATTTCCAGTAATAGTAGTTGCTAAAACTGGACTAGATAGTTGTAGAAAAGTACTGTTGTTAGGTGTACTGGCATTACTGTAGCTCTGTCTGTAGCTCTCAACTTTTTTTAGTAGAAATGTAAGAAAGCAATTGAAGAGATGAACTGAAAATCTCAAACAACAAACCTTGTTTTCATGTTACACAAATCACTGCATTGAGAGATTGAGTCATGTTTTATTTATGATTTAACACTGCACATTTGGATTAGAATTCTTTGTTAAAAAAACAGTGTAGAATCGTAGAATCATAGAATCAATAAGGTTGGAAGGGACCTCTGGACACCATCTAGGCCAACCTCCCCGCTCAGCAGGGTCACTTACAGCATGGTAGACAGGGTTGCATCCAGGCAGGCCTTGAAGATCACCACAGAAGGAGACTCCACAACCTCTCTGGGCAACCTGGTCCAGTGATCCATCACTCTCACAGGGAAGAAATTCCCCCTCATGTTCAGGTGGAACTTCCTGTGCTTCAGTTTCTGCCCATTGCCTCTTGTCCTGTCACATGGGACAACTGAAAAGAGTTTGTCCCCATCCCCTTGACACCCTCCCTTCAGGTACTTGTACACATTGATCAGATCCCCCCTCAGTCTTCTCTTCCCCAGGCTGAACAGGCCCAACTCTCGCAACCTTTCCTCATAGGGCAGATGCTTCAGTCCCTTCATCATCTTTGCAGCCCTGCGCTGGACTCTCTCTAGTAGCTCCATGTCTCTCTTGGACTGGGGAGCCCAGAACTGGACAYASTACTCGAGATGAGGCCTCCCCCAGGGCTGAGGAGAGGGGCAGGCTCACCTCCCTCCACCTGCTGGCAACACTCTTCCTAATGCACCCCAGGAGACCATTGGCCTTCCTGGGCAGAAGGACACATTGCTGGCTCATGGTCAACCTGTCTTTCTAGTTCTTCAGAGTTTGTACCAGAATGTTTTGGATTGGACTTCTTGACTTGTATATACATAGGGAAATTTTGGACCTTTAACTTAGATGCTTAGCTCTTGAGTCTGCCATTTTGATAGCTATGTATTGGGTCTGGGGAATGTGGCATTGTTGCAGTATTGAGTAGGGAGTAAGCGTAGCACGTTCGTATTTTTAATTTTAGTTATATTCTGCTGTACCTGAATTTATTAGTCTTATAACTTGTTCAGAGCAATAACAGCTGATTCGTCAGGTAACCCAGGCAGGTTTTTTTTATTTTAGGAAAAAATTGGAAAGAGTCTTATGAAGTGGCTTTGCATGTGGGGTGAAGTTTTGACCATGGAGGCTGTAGCTGTACCTTCTTGCTCTTTTGCTAGAGATTAGGGTCCAATGTGGTGGTGGTAGTGGTAGGAATACATGCAGAGGGGCACAGAAGCTAGTACATGGAAATGAGCTGGATAGATGCTGCCGTGAGGTAATGATTGATGTCAGTGCTGTGGTAGGGAAGACTGGTGGCAGAGACACCCTCTTTTGAAACATCCTTTGCTTGAACCAGTTTTTAGTTTGCTTTGACTTGCTGCTTAAATTAGTTAGCAACCAGAAGTACGACTTCCTGGGCTCATTTCTTCAAATGTTTTATACCCTCCTGTGTCCTATCTGTTGATTTTGGTCTGGCATGGTAGAAGAGGGATGGAAAATGACCTGACTTTTGTCTATTGCTATCTGCTTATCTCTCAAGCAATGTGGGTGAGTTGTAGGTATGTTGATTATCCAAGGAAATCAACTTTTTGATTATATAAGGCTTAATCACCTTTGCTGCTCTTCACAGCACTATTTTGTTCAGGATAGATTTATATGTTCTTTCTCAATGAACTTGGTCTCCTGTTGTCAGCTTTCTTTCCTACCTTTTCGATTAAAAACCTTGGAAGAAAGAGTTAATGGTGAACTGGTGAATGATCAAACGAGCTCCATGCTCCTTTTCTGTCTTGTAGTCTCATAGTGACTTTTTTCTTATATTTGCTTAGTTTATTTTACCAGTGGCTTTTTCAGTTGATGGGTTCCTTTATCACATTTATTCCCTAAATAAGTAGATTAAATATTTAATCTTTGCAAGTAAACTTTATAATGGATGAATTCAGAGTACGTTTCAAAATGATTTGATGTTGTCCAGGTTTTAGGCGTATTAAAGAAGAGCCTGAGATTTAACACTGATTTATAGTAGTTGGATTTTTAATATGCAAAATATGACTTTCTTCCACGCAAGTGAAAGAAGGGGGATGGAAAGAAAAAGAAGAGTTAAATACTTCTTTTTAAAATAAATAGCATGGGTGTTCCATAGTTCCTTTCCTTATGAACATGTGAAATACAAATGGGTTTGGATTGTGAATGTTAACCATACTTCAGGACTTTATATGCCCCCACCTTTATACAGAAAATTCAGTGAACTGTGATGTATTTTTAACTGTTTAATATACTTGGAATATCAATTAAAATTGCAAGTTTTTGTTACGATAAAACTATTAAATATTTATCTGCTTTGTCAACACTTTTTCTTATGAATGGAACTTCAGCAATGAGATAAAATGTTCTATTATGTGATTTATGAACATTTATTAAAATCTCTCATCATAGTACTGTGTACTTAAACATTTTAAAATAATCCTCACTTAACTGGCTAATACTCTCATGTAAATCCCTAAATAGATATAAATGAAATACTTTGAGCCTATAGAAAACAAAGTAAAGTGATATGCTTAAAATTTGGAACAGCTAGGACTCTGCTAAAGTTGTTTGACATACTAGTAATGCCTAAATTGTACAAGTGGAATCCAAACTTTCCTTGGTAAAATGAAATTCCAATAGCTGTTGTTTGTACAGGCTTTTAAAGGAAGAGAAGTAGCATATTAAAGCTCATTAGCTGGCTTTAAAAAATGAACTTGCATTTTACCATTCTATTTTTCTTTTCAGTTTAGTCCCAAGTGTAATAGAAAATTTACTTTAGATTTCTAACCTACATTGAGCACATCTAGAATGATACTTCCTTCATTTTTGGCCTCGCTGGCCTCACCTCTTGAATGCTAAACTAATCTGCTGTAAGTACTGCAATGATATGAACAAAACTTAATGTTGTGGTACAAGTGATCTTCACTGATCTGGTGCATTTTAAGGCAATGAGCTGAAGAGGTTAAACAAAAAATTGATTGAAAGCTGGTAGCTTGCTGACAATGATGGATTTGTTGCAACTATTGATGTTGCTTTAAACAAGTCCGCTTACCTTAGAAGCAAAGTAAAAACCTTGRTAGTGCAGAAGTTAGTAATGTAGAAGTTAGTAATAAAAAGTCACTTCACTTTTTTGGCCTCTGCAATCTGTTGAATTTGGAGCTGTTCATGCTCTAAGTGCCTGAAAATTGCATGCTGCTGTTGTGTTTTCAGTCTCTTGAAAGCGTGACTGAGGCTTGGATCAGTTTACTGATGCACATTCTTGGCAGAAAGTGAAATGTTTCATTTTGGTCAGCAGGGAATCTCTCTGTGAGTTCAGTTTTGTGGGCCTTAGAGGTTACTGAAAGTAGCAAAGCGGCTGGAACTTACTTGCTCACTCTGTGGAGGTTCTATTTTTAGTTGCTTATGAAAGGAGCCTATCAAGCTAGAAAAAGCAGTCTCTGGGAACCAGATTAAAACTTGTTTCTGAAGTAAGTTACGTCAGATTTAGTATGTTCATTTGCGTGTTTCTAGTGCTCTTCTTCCAGAATCTAATGACATAGGAAGAGTGGTGCTGAAYCTTATCTGGAAATGGGTAACCTTGTCTCTCTAAATCAGTTTTTATCTGTTACAGGAATAAATGGTGGTTCAAAGTAGACATTAGTATAATCAAATATGTTTTTCAATTAAAATAAAGCTTAATTAAGATGCATGTTTCAGTGCATGCTGTATTTTTCGTTTACGTGATTATACTGATATTGTACAAAGTCAAATTCAGAAAGATATAAAATATCCAGAAGTTACTTTTGAGTCTTCTGATGATCACGGATACTTAACTTTTGCATAAAACCTAGATTTTCATGCTCAAATACTGCTTCTGTCCTATTGAACTAGTTGGTTTTATTAGTAGGTAGGTAATCCATCACTGACTTCTACAGTGATATAACCAGTCAGCTTTGCATCATTGCTCTGAATTTGCTATTGCTATGTAAGCAAAGCTAAACAGATTGAAAGATCTAAATACAAGACTTCATAAAGTTGTTAATATCTCTTCAGTCATCTACCAAAAATCTCTCCGTTGCCTCCTTGATACCATCATTTTCCTGTCATTTTTCTTTTGAAATTGATCACCAGGGACTGGACAAGCAAGAAGATTATTTAATACATGGGAGTAGAAGTAGACTAGAACCATCTATTTTAAGTATACTGTGAATTTTGCTTAAAAATATAACCTGAATTGTGCATCAGTATAAATATTTGTAATACTTAATGCATCCAAAGTAATTTTTTAAAAATTCCCTGAGACAGTTACCATTTGTATGCTGATACTTGCTAATATGTTACTACACACTGGGTGATAATTAATGACAGGATGTTGACCAGTATATGTTTACTTTGGAAGCAATAGCTGAACATGAAACTATTCAAATATCTCAGAAGAAATTAGATGGGAACACTATCAAAATGAGAGTCCCATAAAGAGGAAAGAGAAACTCTTTAAACAGGGAAACTTTTTTAAAGAAAGGAATTATCCTGAGAGGTGGTGTTGGAGGTACTAACTGCCCTTTGAGAATGGGAGAGTAACAGCTGGAAAAAAATAGGTTTGAACTTCAGTAGCAGGTCAAGCTTCCAGAGAGACAGCCTGGTAGTAACAATTTTGTTGGCTAAGGAGAGCTTTAACTGTTGGTTAATGAAGCAGTGGGCCAAAATGTAAATGTGTGGGTTCTCAGAGCTTGGAGTCTCCTTTGAGCGCTAAAACCCTTGCCATCCCTATTAGAATTCTTGGTGCACTGTTAAACTTGTCATGGGGCTGAGACTCAAAACAGCTGCAGGTATCTAAGATAATGCTACAGAAGTCCATGTCATCCTGCTGCTGAAAAAACAGAAAAAAGTGTATGTGACCAGTAACATGAGGGATGAATGCAGACTAGGAAGGTCTAAAAGAGAATAAAAGTGGAATTCATAGAATTCAGATACTGAAGAGACTATATTTTCACAGACTCTCTGCTTTTTCACGTCTTCTCTCTGCTTTATTTTTATTTTTCTTCTGTAGCTCTAGCAAGGTCTTTGGTAGTAACACATGCAGGAGGATGGTGCAGTCGTCATTAATGTCTGCTGGGGGATCTTGATTGGCTAACATGTTTAAAGAATTTTGTTGTTCTACTACGTATCACATTTTTTTTTCAGTCTAGGTAATTCTTAGCATGGATTCACCAAGGGGAAATCCTGCTTAACCAATCTGATAGCCTTATATGATGGCACAGCTGGCTGGGTAGATGAGGGGAGAGCAGYGGACGTTGTGTACCTTGACTTCAGCAAGGCTTTTGGCCCTGTCTCCCATAACCTCCTCATAGACAAGCTCAAGAAGTGTGGGCTAGATGAGCAGACAGTGAGGTGGATTGAGAACTGGCTGAAAGGTGGAACTCAGGGTTGTGCTCAGTGGTGCTGAGACTAGTTGGAGGCCTGTAGCTAGTGGTGTCCCTCARGGGTCCAGTCTTGTTCAACTTATTCATTAATGACCTTGGTGAAGGGACAGAGCGTACTCTCAGCCAGTTTGCTGATGATACCAAACTGGGAGTAGTAGTGGATACACCAGAGGGCRGTGCTGCCATTCAGAGGATCTGGACAGGCTGGAGAGCTGGGTGGAGAAGAACCTCATGAAGTTCAAGAAAGGCTAGTGCAGAGTTGTGGCCTTGAGGAGGAATAACGCTGTGCACCAGTACAGTCTGGGGCTGATCTGCTAGAAAGCAGCTCTGGGAGTACCTGGGAGTACCAGTGGGCAACAAGTTGACCATGAGCCAGCAGTGTGCCCTTGTGGCCAAGAAGGTCAATGGTCTCCTGGGGTGCATTAGGAAGAGTGTTGCCAKSAGGTKGAGGGAGATGATCCTGCCCATCTCCTCAGCCCTGGGGAGGCCTCATCTCAAGTACTGTGTCCAGTTCTGGGCTCCCCATTCCAAGAGAGACATGGAGCTACTGGAGAGTGTCCAGTGAAGGGCTACGAAGATGATGAAGGGACTGGAGCATCTGCCCTATGAGGAACAGCTGCAAGAGTTGGGCCTATTTAGCCTGGAGAAGAAAAGGCTGAGGGAGGATCTTATCAATGTGTGTAAGTAACTTAAGGGGGGATCTGGAGAGGACGGGGCCAGACTCTTTTCAGTGGTGCCCAGGGACAGGACGAGAGGCAGTGGGCACAAACTGAAACACAGGAAGCTCCAAGTATGAGGAAAAGCAACTTCTTTCCTGTGAAGGTGACAGAGCACTGGACCAGGTTGCCCAGAGAGGTTGTAGAATCTCCATCCTTGGACATATTCAAAATCTGTCTGGACAGGGTCCTGTGCAACATGCTGTAGATTACTCTGCTTGAGCAGGGGGGTTGGCCTAGATGATCTCCAGAGGTCCCTTGCAACCTCAACCATTCTGTGTTTCTGTGAAACTTCTCTATGGCAAAATGTAAAGACATAAACCATTGATGTTTTTTATTCATTCAAAATCTTTCATCTCTGTCTAAAAGTGAAACTAGTTTAAAAGAATGTTTGGGGAAAAATCTTATCTCACCCTTGACTGGAGTGTTATTTAGATTGTGGTGGCACCCAGTAGTTACCAAAACTGCTTATGCTGAAATAGCTGGGATGAGGTGCAGAGAAGAAAGCACAAAAGATCTAATCTATGGAAAAGACCAACACTGACCCTTACTTTCCAACCAAAATAAATGAGTGTTTGAGGAATGAGGTAGTAGAAAGCTAGGAGATGTGAAAGGATGCTGGCATTAGAGGTCGCTGTATGCTCAAAAAACCCTCCAAATCTGCGGTGTTTACCAATTGGAAGTAAGGGATAAAGAAGAAATTTGTGCAGAATCCTGGAGGTAACAGGGTTRCCCACATGCTCAAGGGATGTTTCTGTTGTTGAGGTAAAGTTCTTGGGTAGCTGATAGGAAATAGAAATAGTAAATAATAGTTTTACATTTGTAAGGACAGAGTTTTATGGTTTGTAACACCTTGCCTTTCTTGTGTGGACGTGAATGTAACTTATTCTATCTGAACTTGCTTTGATTCCTAATGATTTTGAAAATGATTTTGAAAATATTAAATGCCATAGTTTTTTTTTCCAACTAGTTCCAGTTTGTCTAACATAATACTGCTTCCAACTAGTACCAGTTTGTCTAACATAATACTGCTTCTTCCACAAATCTTGAGAGACAGATGGCTGAGAGGCTGCTTGTTTTTCTCCCTTGTATGTGTCAGTGCATATTTCTATTCACCCCAGTTTATGCCATAAAGATTTACTTGCTTCATCAACTCCTCGTGCTCACCTCTTACATGGTATGTTGCTTTTGGAAAGGTTCTGGCTTGATGCACAGGACAGCAGAYAGCTTGTCTGTACTACTGTTACTTGTTTAGTGTATAAATCGAAGACTTTACACATGTGGAACACTTCACTAGCAGTAAACTTTTTTTTTTAAAAAAAAGTAGGTAAAGCTGTAACATTCTTCTAATGCAAATTTAGAGCTAAAAATTTTGGAAGCCATTGGTGAAAAGATAACCAACTTATACTGTGAACATGGAAGTGAAGATTAGCCCTGACTATCACCAGCCACATATGGCTTGTTTAATTAAAATGGATTTTTATCAATTGATTCTTTCAAAAAAAATGGTTTGTACCTTTTGTACATAAAGTATATTACAAGATGAAGACAGATGTTTGCTGCTTGAGGATTCTACTGGTCCTAGCTTTCCTTTTAGGCTGTTTGGTCACTGAGAAATGTTCTATTATTTTCCTCAGCTATTTCTCTGTTTGCTCTCTTTCTTTCTGTGAACACTTTGGGAGAAAGAAATATGCTTGTTCTGTGAATATCACTGAAAATTTACTGTTCTGTATTTTAACTCTTGACATTGTATTGTTCTGTGTGAAAGATGATTTTTAATATTCGTATCTATTATAATAGAGCTCATGTTTCCTTTTTTTCTTTCTCTATTTTTTTCCCCAGGGGATCTACAAGTATCTTGAGAGGTGTTTTTCAGACTTTAAGCAGAGAGGCTTTGTTGTTGGATATGACACACGAGGTCAGGTGACCAGCAACTGCAGCAGTAAGAAGTATGAGTATTGATTACATTTGCAAGACTAGAAATTAAATTGTGGCTTTGAATCAAAATATGAATTCCATTCTGTCAGAACATTTTTATGTCATGAACTGCACAGACTGTTTTCCCCCTCCCCTTAGTCCATTTTAATAGTAATGAAGAGTGGCATGAACTAAAGTCTTGTAGTACCAGTTGCCATGCAAATGTGGAATGTAAGGCTAGTCACTTCACCAAAAAATTTACGCAAGTCTAAATATGCAAGAACATTAGGCAGACATTAAGAAGTTGATATGCTGGGAGAGAAATTTGAATGTGAAGGTAAACTCAGAATACTAACACCTACTTTGAAATCATTTAATATTAATGTGCTATTGTTAACAGTGTCATTCTTTTATATTGCACATCCGATTAAACATGCTTGGGTGAAAAGAATTCTACCTTCAGCTACTGTAATTCAGTATTTTGGTACCTGTTACGTTAGTCTGTGATCTCAGTGTATTTCTGCACTGRAAATCTCTCAGCTGGAATGCCTAAAATGTAAACTTTGGTGAGGTGAAACTGTGCTATTTGTGGGAGGGAGAAGAGAGGATGTTTAGCCAAAAGGGGTAGTGTTATTAAGAGAACTGCTTTTTGAATGCTGTAGGGATCCCTGATTCCTTGCAGATCTTGTCATTAGGGGAGGAAAACAGATCAAGTTTAATAGCATGCTTTAGAAAAATATAACGGTTGTTACTGTAGTTAATTGTTTATTTTTGTCATTATTTTCAACATTTAATATTGTAAGAATATAGAAGTCCTTGGTATAATAGAGTGTAGAATCTAATGACTGCCTTCTTAGAAGTGACTGTCTTCTAAGTTTTTTTTTTCCACTTCCCCCAAATCCGCATCTCCATACCTTCAAGTTTGATCTTTATACSTAGTACATTATCTGCCAGCCTTCGTATAAAGTTTTTGAGCTTGTGTATTGCATTGAATTTGCAGGTACTGTTATCCAGGTTGTTTGGGTTGTATACTGCTTTAAAATGTAGATATTTAAGGGAAATACAAGCTTTGTGAGGCTGAAAAGGAGCAATTCTGACTTGATGGCAGCACATTCGTAATTTTTCTCACGTCAAAGGAGCAATTCAGTTCTTAACTGCCTGCTTTCTTCTGTCTCCTTGGATTGACACATAGTTACACAACTGTTAAATCAAACTGAACCTCCCCAGAAGAGTTTTTTTTCAAGCAAATCAGCATGCTCATCCARCTTTCTTTATGTGAGCCCTAGTGCCCCTTTTTTGCATCAGTTCCAGAGCTGAGGGAGGTGGCTGGATGTGAGGAACATGGCAGAACTTCTGGCAATTGCCCATAATTACGTTGGCATAAGCCAGTTGTGGCTTAGCTCTTGAAAGCTTTTAAGTGGTTCAGGTTACATTTAATAGGCACTATGGTGAAATTCTGAGTAACTGAAAGTTACACTGTTACAGTATACTCATCATGTGAGATAAGTAATTAAGTATTGATGCTTGTCTGTAAAAATAAGTGAGCAAAATAAACTTATGCTATGTAATCTCTCATCTGCTTTGCCTCTCTGAGCAAGACTTCCCAATTCTAACTGCTGAGTTGTGTATACCTGACTTGAAAAGAACTGCTTCCTATCAAACTGTTACGTGAAAGAGAATTAATTTTCCTGCTTCTTGAAAGGGAAAAGATTATTATAACGGCAGGATTTAAAACCACAGATACTGCTGTAACTGTGTCTAAATTGACTGGGATAAGAAAATGCAGGTTTGCAGCAGTGTGTTTTAGGAATAGGATTGCTTTATGTAAATTGTCTGAAACTGCTGAACAAGCTGTGCTCTTCGGGATACCTGGTTCTATCTGTCTTGAATTAAGGACAGATGTTACAGCAGCAGGCTCTTATCTCTTTTTTTGATACCACTAGCTAATTTACATGGTTGATTGAAGTGCTTTGCACTCTTCAGTCAACAAATGACAACTGTCACAGATTCTACAACCAGAGAACTGCTGCTAGCAATACAAACTGTGGGATGCAGCATTTAGTGTAATCAATAACACACTAGAGGGAAGTAGGAGAAACGTGAAATGAAGGTTACGGTAATACCGTGAGAGTGCTCRATTGTTGTGGGGAGTTGGGTTGACCAAATGTTTTCTTCCTGTTGATAGACTTGCAAAGCTCACTGCAGCAGTGCTCCTGGCTAAAGATGTACCTGTGTACTTCTTTTCAACATATGTCCCTACACCCTTTGTGGTGAGTTGTCATCATCTCTTTTGTACTGATGAACCATACAGTTAAGGGAGAGTTTGAAAATTTGCTTAAAACCTGAACTAATAATGTTCTTAAATTCCAGCATGTAAGCAGAAAAACAGGATGTTGGGAACACTTGGCTTTTCAAAGAGACTATAAAAAAAAGTCACTGAATTCTTCTCTGTGCAAATAGTTAATAGAATCACATTTCATCCTAGGTGTTGCTGTAATAGGGCAATACTTACTGCAGTCCAGGCTTTGCTGTATTAATTACAGGTGACATATTTTGCTATTATTTTATTCTGTACTTAAACATGTAAGTGTCGTAGAGATCAAACTGTGTATGTGTAGAAATGCACRTACAGAAGGAGTGTATGTTTTTGGACTGTACAGTAATGCTGCTTAGAGTGGAAGAAGTAAAGGACTATTTTCATTTTTAATATCTCAAGCAACAGAGCTTTCTGTTCCCTTAAAGAATGTTAAAATTTTTATTTAAAATGTGCTTAATTTCTTAGGACAAGTGTAATGCCATAGTCATGGAAGCTGTTTCTTGTAAAGTTTTAGATCTTATAAAATAGAAGAAGGCTTTTCTAGTATGCTGGTGTATGTTGATCTTTTTTCTAGGGGAGGACTGAAAAGACTAGGCATTATTTAGGTAGGAGCATCTGTAGTTTTTCAACAAGCCTTTTGGTGAATTCCTTCATTCCTTTTCATTTTTTTCTTCTTTCTCAAAACCCAGTGTAATTCAGGTGTAAGCTTTCTTTACGTGGCTGGTTAAAACTATGTTAATGTATTTGGGAAATAGAATAATGTTTCTATGCAATAAAATAGTGTTACTGTGTCCAAGTTTTCTCTCTGCAGAAAATGGAATGATAAGCATTCATGTATCCAGTTTTCAAATAAGCTGGTGAAATATTAAGAGCCAATTGTCCTGTAGCATCCTGTTACAGAACTGTCCTAATAATTGCATGATACTTGTGCCAGCTGCTGAATTCATGGTTAAATTGATGTAGCTTTTTTCTTTTTTTTCTTCTCAGCCCTATGCTGTTAAGCAGCTCAAAGCTGTTGCAGGTGTGATGATCACAGCATCCCATAACCGGAAGGAGGACAATGGATACAAGGTGGGTCCAGGGCTGGAAGTTTGTATATCATGGCCAGCTGTTTTCCAGTATTATGTATATGGCTTAGATGTACTGMCAGACATTTCGGCTTTTTCTGGGTGGGGACACACGCGTATATGTGTGTGTTCRTTGGGAAGAAAAGTGATTTCAAGTAACTCATCTTTTTTTGACTTCTCAATTACATGTTTTTTTTCTAATACTGGAACTTAAAGCAACATTACTTACGTATCTTGAGCGCAAGTCTACTGTGACATTCCACAGAGTCTAATCAACAGGTAGAGAAATACCTAAGCAGCTTATTATGTGTTCATTTCTTAAATTTAGAAATGAGATCAAAACTGAACAAGGACTTCAGAGATGAATTGGTCAGCACAGTAGGTAACTGTGCTGCAGATGGTGACAATTTAATAGTTGATTGATAAAACTGTGTAAATTATTGTGATATTCTCTGTAAGATGTTTTCTCTGGACAGTGGGAGACGTGGCTTAATTTTACCTCAGTTTTTGAAAGCTTGGAACAGTGCAGCCATCCATACCAGCAAATGTTGCTTATGCAGTATTGTAACAGGTTCTTGTTTTGTTTTTTTTTTTGTTTGTTTTTTTTAAACTTTCTGAGAATCAAAACTGAAACCTAAGCATAAAAAATGGAACTTAGCCTTGGAGAAGCTCAGTTAACAGACAGTGAGTAATGGTAGTGGTAAGAAATACCAATCACATTACACTGCGTATAGGTAACTCTTGGGGAAGGTGGTTGTACTAGATTTGTCCTCTGTGGAACAAGTACTTCAGCTCTACAAATACTTAGCTCTACAAATGAATGAGAAAATAGGTGATATGAATTTTCAAAGTGCTTAATTTATGAAGAACCCATTATATTTGTGTCTTTTGATACAAAAGCATATTACTTTTATCAGGATACTGTTTTTCTTTCTTGTCTTTCAAAAAAAAAAAAAAGATTATCTTCCACTATTTCCTCTGGCAATTCGGCAATTCGACAACTTCTTTAGACAATTTTAACCAAACCTGACAAAATYGTAGTTTTGAAGGTATAGTGAATACCCATGCTGTTTTTGATGAAACCAGCAGTCAGTAAAAGAGAGAGAGATTGTTCTGAGCAGAAAGTCTGCACTGTGAAGTCAGCCGTGCTATTGGAAACAAAATTACAGGAAAATAGGCATCTTGATAATTCTTTACACAAAGACTTTTTTTAGTTCGGGACTTGATAGCGCTTCTAGTTGAAAGATTACAGTTGTTATGGAAAAAATGTGCCTTGGCACACTGCTTATCTGTTTTGCTCTGATTTGGAAAACAAGTTGTCCTTTTTCTAAAGGAATGCCAGACATTTTTTCTTCTGTTACGCTTTGCACAACACTTTCAAATGTGAGTGCCTAGCATCAGGTTCTCAGGTCCTGATTATTTCAGCTGTAATAGCTGAATACCAGCTTTTTTGAAAGTAGATCACGTTGCTGAATAGCTATCATTACATAAATTAAATCATAAACCTATGTGATTCTAAGTGACTTCTGAGAACTGAGTCAGTTTGCTGCWTGTCTTTTGTGTGTAATTTCAAGAACCCAGAAGCACATGAAATCCTCTAAGACAATTAATAAAGTTAATAATCTTTGTAATAAACTTTGTCTTGTTTTCCTTAAACTTATACTAGGTTTATTGGGAAAATGGAGCACAGATCACGTCTCCTCATGATAAGGAAATTATAAAATGTATAGAAGAGTGTGTTGAACCATGGAATGGCTCTTGGAATGAGAATCTAGTAGATACCAGTCCCCTTAGACAAGATCCTCTGAAGAAAATTTGTGACTGTTACATGGAAGATCTGAAAAAGATCTGTTATCATAGGTATTGTATAAAAAAAATTTAAGTTCAGTACAGTTTAAGTTGTGGGATACCATGTTGTAAATTGAGTGCTGAGAGATACAACTTAATAATAAAGCATACATAAACATTTTTGATTTGGCTTTAGGTCTTGGGCTGTCTTCCAGAAGTTTTATAGTTTCTGACATACATGTAGTGATTTTTATTGCCACAGATCAGTGGCTTGATTTCTGCCTTTATAGTACTCAGAAGCCTTGTGCTCCACCCTGCCAGGGACATCAGTGCTTGAGGCTGTTGTTCTGCGCTCTTTGTTGTGGGAAGAATTTTGAGTCATCTTCCTGTTCTGTCTAGTTCCGTCCTTTCTCTAGCGTTTCGCTGTAAATTAGATGGTCACTGTCTTTAGGACTAGATAGTATTTTTTGACAATAAGCAGCTAGTTTGAGACACAAGTCCAGCCACTGTCCTTGGAGAGCAGGCTGCGATAATGCATCCTGATACGAACCACACTGTGCAAATGAATGTGCTCAGAGTTTAAAAAAAAAAAAAAAAAGCCAAGATTCATAGCAAAGGTGTGAAGCATACATGTATGAAATAGAAATAAAATGGTTAAAGGTTAGGTAGGGCTGAAGAAAACAGTAAAGGAGCAGAATAAGGAAAGTAGGTGGATTAGAGTTAGAGTAAGATTATCAGGATGGTAGAAGAGCTCAAATTTGTTGTAGAAATTAATGGTTTGGTTTTGGGAGATTTTCAGCCAGCTCAGTAGAAGATAAATAATTCTGTTTTTCACAGGGAGAAGCTTCAAAACAGCAATTTCTAGTGAATGTCCAAATGAACACTTTTAACTTATGACTTATTTGACATTGCTGCAGAAATCAGAATAGTACAAAGTATGATTGTGTCTTCTTTTTAGTTTGCTTTTCCATATGGAGGTAGTTTTGTGAAATACTGAAAATGTTACTGATTTTTTTTCTCTCCTCTCTTCTCAGAGAGTTAAACATACAAACAAACTTGAAGTTTGTTCATACTTCATTTCATGGTGTTGGACATGACTACGTGCAGCTGGCTTTTAAAGCATTTGGCTTTCAGCCCCCCATTCCAGTACCTGAACAAAAAGATCCCGATCCGGACTTCTCTACTGTCAGATGTCCAAATCCTGAAGAAGGAGAATCTGTGCTGGTATTTTTGTTTGTACTTCATTAAATTTATATATTTCTGTGGGCTTTCTTTTGTTTGGATATGATACTGTGACAAAAACAAAGCAGGGAACAGCTTTTCTTTCATTATGTATTATATGTATAAATAAGAAGTATGACTATGAATTTACTTGATTTTGTGTCTTTTTTTCCTTCCTCCCACCAGGAGTTGTCACTGAGGCTTGCAGAGAAAGAAGGTGCTAGAGTAGTAGTGGCCACTGATCCAGATGCAGATAGATTAGCAGTGGCAGAACAACAGGAGAAGTAAGTAATGGAACCTTTTGTTTCATCTCTTCCTGAAGAAAAGGTAGTGAAATTCACTAAATGTCCCAACAAGGTAGACAGATACACACTTTAAAATCCTTCTTTACTGTTGCGACTTAGTAATTTGAATTTTTTTCTTGCTAACTTCATCTTTTATCATAGCTCTAGCTGAAGTAATGTATCTTAAATCAGTTAATAACTTGGAAAAGATGTGATGGAATACTTATCGGTAATATAGTAAATGAACAGATAAAACTACTGAAATGTTGAGTGGTTGTTAAAGACAGTCTTTAGAAAGTCTTGTCTCTGCTTTCTGACTTCTAATAGAAAAACAAATGCTGCCTGGGGACAGTTAACTGATATGGATATATATATATATATGTATTTTTTTTCCCTGGCTTCTTCCTRCTGAATAGAAATTATTTTTCTTCCCTGCTAACAGGCCCAAATTCTGATCATTGTGTAAGTAACAGTCTGTAACGTGCTGTTGCAAAGGTATTACCTAAAGGCAAAAACTTAGGCTGCTGTACATCTGTTTGATAAATTAAAAAGACATAAGCTGTTTTAAAGTTGATAGTAAGGAAAGTTAATTGGTGTCTTTGCTTGCTAGCAGAACTCACTGGGCTTGTAAATCACAGAGACGTGATAAATGCGGAGTCCTGTTAGTATCGTGGCTTTTTATAGAGCAGCTTGTCAGTAGTATGCTCAGATTCCTGTTCCAGTGACTGCAGAAAAACRCTTCCTCCTGAATAGATGGTCTTGGGGACCCTGAAAAAGCACTGCTGTTTTCTATCCTGTCTGTAGTGGCTGCTGGAAGGTGTTCACTGGCAACGAGCTAGCAGCTTTGTTTGGGTGGTGGATGTTTTCTTGCTGGAAGGAAAACTGTTCCAAAGATGCTGATGTGAAGAATGTTTACATGTTAGCGACCACAGTCTCTTCTAAAATTTTGAGGGCAATTGCACTTAAAGAAGGATTTCACTTTGAAGTAAGTGTGTTTTTTGTGATTTGTTGTTTCCTTGGCAGAGTAAAATTTGATTGCCGTTTTCTCGATGTAGCCCCCTATGTATGAATTTACAAAATGACAAACTTGAGACAAATATCTCTCAATCGTTTGGCTGTGAATTTTTGTGCAGTCCAGTTTATGAAGTTTTACTTAGACGAGTCTGATTACAGCATCACAGACTTATATCTGCAGTGGTTCTTAATGCATATTACAATAAATGCAGACTACTCTATCAATATGAAAAGCTGCAAGGAAACTGTAATGGGTGACACAAATTAAGACTTACATCAAATGTAGTGAAATGGGTTTGTCTTGGTTATTTCCCTAGATATAAATTCTGTGTGAGAGAGTGTGAGCCTGTGGTATTGGTGTGTGTACTACAAAAATGAAATGCTTTTTTCTGGTTTTGTGAGAAATATTTAGAGGATGTACAATGTTGTTTCAGGTGCCTAGTCCATTAATATGTTTTAAATTTGATTTTACCTCAGATTGTGACAGATGGAAGAACTCTTATGCTCGGTTATTTTGTGGTGTTTCATTAAGGACTTGATAAGAAAAAAAAAAAAATGGGTAGCACTCCAGACTGATAGATTTCTCAGATTTCTGAGACTTTTAGCTGTTAACTGTAAGAGAAGCAAGTGCTCGAAAACTTAGCATAAACATAAATGTACAAGATCCAGGTCTTGTTTAATACAAATGTCCCAGTTAAAACCAGCGTGTAGTAGAAAAAGATATTTTGCCAGATAATGAAGAATTAAAAACTAAAATTGAAAACGGTTGTGAAAACCATTTTGAATGACTGTCCAGATATGCTTAACCAGGTTGCATATCACTTCCCATAGTGAATTTCATTGTCTCACTAAATACTGGTCATAGTTTCTCTTCCAGGAAGGAGGCACATTTGATTGGAAAACAGTTAGGAATTTATAGAACCCCTCTATCTTCTCCTGAAAAGCTTACCCTCTTTGTACCCTCCTTTTCTCTGAGAAGATAGTTTATAAATTTTGGCTGCTTTTGTGTGATCTGAAGAGCAAAGACAGTACTTTTACAGTCATTCCAAATTGCTGCTTATATTGATGTCATTTTTTGTTAACTTTGTACTGTTGTCTCATCTGATGAGCCCTATAGAAAGGTGAGATCTTCTTATCTGATCTTGGAAAAAAATCATAATCTTTCAAGCACACTTATTTCTGATTTAAATATTCGGTTCCTAGTTAAGTGTTCATTAGTAAAATGCTATTCAGCAATTTTTTGCCTTAGGTTCATGGTCTAAATTGAAAGTCCGGATTGTATAATGCTTGTCTTTACTGCCCCTCCTCTGTTATGAATCAGATAAAATTGAGAATAATTATTTCAAGGAAATAAGAAAAATGGCATTAACTTTGGCATTTGGACTCTGCAGCAGTCTTTCCTGTTGACCCTAAAATCCTTAATGCATCACCTCTTCTCCCTGCCCTCGTCTGAGACTTTTGCTTTTTTCCAAGTCTAGCACATAAGATTCCCATTTAAGAAAGCATCCTGGAGGTGAACAAAACAGAGGTTACCTTTGATCAAGCAAGTACACTTTCTTGTTTGACCTGAAATTGAATAAAAAAGGCTTACATAGTGCAGTCTGTTTGTTTTGTTTCAGGAAACACTTCCTGGTTTTAAATGGATTGGAAGTAGAGTAAAAGATCTCCTAGATACTGGAAAAGAAATTCTTTTTGCCTTTGAAGAGTCTATTGGTATGTATATTAGTATAACATTAAAATATTGAGAGGCATATGGGGGAAATGTGACTATAAAGCAGTAGTCTTAGTTGTGAAGAGAAACACAAAAGTACTTGATTTTGGTTCTTTGTCCTTCTGCTCACTAGTATCAGTATTTTACTTTTATGTCAACTTGCCAACTGTCACTATAAATGATACATTAACAATTATGATCCGGTCAGATCTCTCATTCTGATACAAGTTAATAGTCTGGAGATGCCAGAGCTAAACTACTGTTGCTTCTTAGCCTCTTAACTAAGATCAAGCACAGGATCTATTCTTAACCAGTTAATATCTTACAGGTCCTCCCCATGAGGATTAACTATTAAATGGCTTTATGGAGCTGGGAGGCTACCCGGGGGCTTGCCTAAGTCATGCTGTTTATCCCACCAGTACTGCATTTCCTCCAGGAGCCAAACACCATCCCCTCTGAAAAAATAAGTCTATGAAGAGTCTAGTCATGTATAGTAATAGCATTAACTCCTTCATGGAAGTGCATGAATAATCTCTCTAACCTTGCCTTTAGAAACTGCTTTTCACTCTGCTGAAGATTTCCCTTGACTATTCTTTAATGACTTAAATTGCTAACTAAAAACAACTAACTTTCATTATCAAAACTTAGCAGTTCTATAGTAACTTTCATTAAAAGGTCATGAGCACTCTATTCTCACTAGTAATCTTGCTAAAACCACTCATTTGTACAGAGCTGCGTAGCAAACRCTTCAGCTATAGGAGTTTTCCATTTCTTAGGCTGAATGACAGCTCTTTAGGGGATTATGTTCACATGCAGTATGTCAGTTGAAAATGAAGCCCTTACTAAAGAGGGTGTGTGTCCATACCAGTTTCCTTCCACATTCGTAAAATTCGGGAAACTTTTGAAGCAATTCGCGAGCAAGAGCTTGATTCCTTATAGTCAAAAGATGGTAGCTTTGCAGTATTGTGTAAAGTGGTTTGTCAAGTCTGCATCTGTAGAGATTCCTTTGATTCAAATTACTGGTAAGACATTTTGCAGTATTGGTGTGCTTGCACAAGACAAACATATCCTTGTGTTTAGCACTGCACTATGAGGGATTCCTATAGACAGCAGATTTTATCTGTCTGGAGCTAACACCTGATAGCACGTATCTTTCCAGCCCTATAATCTCTAAATTGATTAGATTTTTTTAGAAGAGGGGAATTCATATGCAGTAATAAAGATAACTTACATGTTCATTTACATGAAAATGTATTGCAGCTTCTCCCCAAATGAATCAATGTTGTAGTATGTCAGCTTAGTTTTCCACAATAAACTGTTTACTTGTAGGGTTCATGTGTGGTACATCAGTGTTCGATAAAGATGGTGTAAGTGCTGCTGTGGTCATAGCTGAAATGGCAACTTACCTGGAAGGCAATAACCTAACACTAGCACAGAAGCTCACCAAGATATATGAAACGTAAGTTGCATTTTTCTTTAATACAGTCTACTTAACTATTTTTGATTTTTAAATAATTTAGTAAATATATTTAATATGTCCCTCAGATGTTTTCTCAATATAGATTTTCTTTTGTTGCTACTGCAGATTGCAATCTTCAGTATTACAGATACTCCTTAAAAACTATGTATCCCAAAGGGCTATAGAGGCCCTTTCTACCTGGTATCTGTAATAAGTTATGTAAGAGTAGAGTCCATTTGTTGACGGATCAACCTCGCAAATTCTTATCTCTTACTTGATTCGTGCTATGTTAGTTCTCTTCTCTTCTGACAGGAAGCTGTATCTTAGTTGTGTTSCATGTGCACCTCTTTAAATGCTTAGTATTTTACACTTAATCCTAGTCTGGAGATTGTTGAAAAGTCATTTTCTGTTCTTGCTGAAACTTGTAATAGAAATATTATGATTGGTAAAAATGAAGTGTGGATGGAAATGTGTGTGTAAAAGCACCAGGAGAAACAGCAGAACAAAGATTAAAAGAATTGGCCTGGGTATAATATCTACAGATACAATTGACAGAAATAAAATGAGGAACATGTTGTTTATGTCCAGATCAAAAGTTACGTACTGTGATGAACCGCAGCTCATCAGCATAAGTTCCTGAACTCTGACAGCTGGAGGATGGCAGCACATTTACAGCAAATTATATATGCCATTCCTTTCCTGCTGGCGCAGCAGGAAGGCTCACTGTGGCCCTAAGAAACGCAGCGCAAGGAAACAGAAACAATGGTTAGCACAGTTGTATAAAATTTATGTAGCCTGAAGTAAACAAAGTTTAAGGCAAAAGGGCTCTTGGGTCTTAATGGGTATAAAAGATGTTTCCAAAAGTACTTTGTCATTACCAATCAGGAATAACCCAGAGGAGATGTTGAGGGTTCAGACAGCTAGTGTCCCTTGTTGTTTGTGTTGCACACTCCTTGAACACATATGTCTCGGTGATCACAAGTGTGTGGATGTGAGTGTATTAGTGGGTAAAATCAACTTGATTAGACATTTGTGCAGAATAAAATCACTTTCTCCTTCCAATAAAATTGCACGTTGCTTGTTACAATAATTTCTTACATTCTAAGATGAGAATAAAATAGCCTGGTTTGGAAGAGTTGTGTTATGGTGCTTTACGTACGATGGTTAATTAAAGACATAGCTCACACATTCTTTGTATTCTTACAATTTGTAGAGTGCAAAGTTTGTTGCAAGACTTTAAATTCTAAGACTTCTGTTAATGTATATTTAAATGGTATTTCACTACACTATTTGTATGTGCACATAGCAGTCTTGCATGTTTACATACCTTAGGTTTGGTAGAAATGGAAAAGCCAAGAGTTTCACAAGGATGTACATTACACGGACCTTGAAAAGATTTATTAGTATTGCTCTGGCCTGTGGTTTAGGTTCTGCTACTAAAACGCTCTTGAGGCAGTTTCGCCTCTGGTCATTTGTCTCTTTGTGGTGCTCAGAAGTTCACCCTGTCGTATGCAATTTGTAGCAGAAACTGTCTCTGCATAGAAGGATTGAAAAACTGACAAGGATAATGATGGGTGAAGGATTCATCTTCCAATCAGGCTAATTTTGCAGGCTGCGATGATYGGTCTCTACAGAATTATCATTTTCTGTAGAATGGGGAGTGGATGAAATGTAGTGAAGAACGTCTTAAACCTCAAAGTGCAAACATGGTTGCTGTACATAGTGAGTGCTTGCTTACAGTTGGATTGGTGATGGTAGTGAAAACTGAACAACCACTTTTCTCAGACCATTGAAATAATCTTTTGTTGTGACTTCTCACGTAGCTACAGTAGACAACTTTTGATGGTTTTAAGTCAAAATACAGTTTTAGTAATATGTTTCTGTGAATGGTGCTGCATATTAATTTCCTGATGGCTACCAAGGTTGCATGTAGTCAAACCACTGGCTTTTATTTATTTGGAACCCAAAACTYTTGCATTTAAAAATACCACAAGGTGTTCTGAGGAATGCGATGAAGTCTGCTTCAGTGTGCAAACATTTGCATGTAGGTATCTGTGTTCTCACACCTRTGAGAACAGTGTTCTTTGTTTTGTTTTACCACTTTCTTTTTCCAAAACTAGATTCTGTAGATAACAAGTGTGCGGAAAACTTCTGAATGTTGTAACAGAAAAAATTCTTCTGTTTATAGGTATGGATATCATATATCAAAGACTTCCTATTTTTTGTGCTATGATCCTTCTACTATCAAAAGAATATTTGAAAAGCTTCGGAACTTCGATGGCCCTCAGTCTTATCCAAAGTTTTGTGGTGTTTATAACATATTACATGTGCGAGATATTACCACTGGCTATGATAGCAGCCAGTCAAATAAGAAATCGGTGAGTTGGAAAGTATTTTTGCAGGAGAGGTTCTCTTTCTGAAGAGACTGAGGGTTAAGTACACCAAGAACTATACCGAGAGATGCTATGATGTCAAGCATGTGGGATATCAACTTAGATTACAATATTATACACTGATTAATAATGTTTACTGGGGAAATATTCTTAAAAGTTGAAATGGCTTGGCTATCCTACTGACTTTTTTTTGATATAACAAGTAATCCTTATTAAAGTGAATTCGATGCTACTGCAGCTCTTTAAGTTGCAGCATTTTGAAGAAAACTGAAGGTTGTACTGCATATTAATGATATATTTCCTTCTGTTTTAAGGACTGATTTTAAAAGTCTTCATTTGAAAACGTTTGGAAACAGTTGCTGAACTTATAGCAAGTTTCCAGATGTTGGAATTCTTATGGGAGTAATAGGCAGTCCCACTAGCTGAAGTATTGAGTCTGATAAGGATAATAGGCTTGTATGCTAGGCTAAAATGACTTGTCTGAGTTTTTGGACTGGTTGGTGGATGTATAATGCATTGAATTTCAGCATGTCTGTTTAAATTTGTATATACCAACTGTTCTATTAAAAAGCTACTTTTGTGTTCATTGGGGTGTGTTGTGTTAAAAYGTTGTTTATGTAGGTGCTGCCAGTGAGTAAAAGCAGTCAGATGATCACTTTCGCGTTTCAAAATGGTTGTGTTGCCACCCTTCGGACAAGTGGAACAGAACCAAAGATCAAGTATTACGCAGAGATGTGCGCGCTGCCTGAACAGAGGTCAGTAACGGGTCTGCGTGCCCACATTGCAAAATGTCTGCAGACTTACGGGACAGTACCGAGTSTTTGGTCCCCCAGAGGGGAAGGGTTCCTCTGCTGCCCCCTCTGAAACCTGAGCCCTTAGCTGAGTGCTTGAACTCATTACGCTGGCCAGACCGGTGCATGTACCGATCATAAGGGATGCCTCTGTAGTGCATAAGACGACAAGGAATTGAATCTTAAGCACCTGCTACTACAGAAGAGTTCTGCTCTCACCCCAGTTCATTATTTGCTTGGAATTAAAATGTTACAAAGTTGTGCTGCTGCTGACAAATGTGCTGCAACCCAGGTGGATTCCTATTGCATTTGGGAATCTGCTGTGTTGCACTGAGTTAACAGATAATAAATAGAGGTCACTCTCCTTTTGACAGCCACCTGGATTCAGCTTCTTCCAGTTTTAAAAAAGGAGAAAAAAAAAGAATTATAAGGCATGTGTACACCACTGAAATCAAGAGTGCAAATCAGGAGTCTGGGATTCTGGTGTAGCCAATGGAGAGAAGTAGACTCATGATTTAAATTCCTGAATTAAATTGTGCCGTTACCCCTCCTGTTAGACCCGTGTCCTAGGTCTAATTTTTTTAAAATTGTTTTTAAATTATTTTGTAAATTGTTTTTTCCTAATTGTTCTGAATTGCACTTGTGATAACAGCTAGTCAGAGAAGTGGTAGAGGCTCTACACAGTAGAGTTCTGAATGTATGAAGATGAAGCTTGTAGTTTCATTGCTAAGAGAGCTTGTTGACTGTCTAATATATGAATATACTTTATGAGGGTATGAAAATTCTCAGTCCACTTGGAACATGCTTCTRTAAATCTGAAAGTGGGCAAGATACTATTTGATTACACTGCCAAGGTATTCTTATCAGCTGAAGAAAGGATAAGATATAGTTGAGGCAAACAGCTGGACCCACAAAGAAGAAATAAATGCTAGAAACATTGCCTCCAGCCTCGTTAAGTGTGTACTTAACACAAGTGAGGCCAGATGTGTAACAGTAGTGGAGAAGAACTGAGATACTTTGGGTCATTGCAGCTTTTGATGTTCATTCTGGTAACTCAGAGGAATAAAATGTAATGCTTTTTTCAGTAATTCTGGATAGTGTAATCATAATTTAGAATATGAATTTGAAACACTTCCAAGATTCTGTGGTTCAAGGCATAAAATGCTTTGTAGCTGCTTCAAAGCACCCCTCCCTGTAATAATTTTGCAAATACTTCTGTAAGTTGTTGTTTACTGATAATTCTTAAAAGCTGAGCATCAGGAAAGTCAGTTCTGTTGTAGTGTTTTGAGGTGCTTTTTAAAAGAAAGAAGTGACCTGAAGGGCGATAGTGTATTGCCACTTCCACAAATGAACAAAGCAGATGTAAATTAAAAAGCTTGTTCTGCCCATTCTTTAAAACCAGAATGAGTTCCTCTTYCTCCAGTGAGACGCACAGGGGAAGAAAGGAGTATGCATCTTTAAAGGTGTGCTGCAATGCATATTCTTTGCAAATGTGTTTCTTGCCTTTTTATACAAATAAACATCTGGGCTTTTAAACTGGGAAGGGATTACTATATTACGGTGTCCTCTTTCCGAGCTGCGACACTTCATCCAACTGCTGAGTCCTTGTAATTAATGCTTTAGTTAAAACACRGTCCTGTGTCCTAGAAGGGCATCTGGAGTTTGATAAAGGTGGATATAGGGAATCTACCCCTTCTATTAGCACTTCATTCTTATTTTTTCCTCAGCCTCTAATCTGTATCTGACCTGTTTGTTTTGCATCAGTTTTACAACCACTAGCTCTCGTGCTTTTCCTGCTAGATGAGAGACCTCTAGTGGCTATTATTTTTCATGTCTAGATTAATATTGCGATAATCCCTGCCAAATGGTAGTCTGATAAGCAAGCAGGTCTGAGTAATAGAGCCAGTCCATCACCATCAGATCTTGCACTTTTAAAATAGATGCTTAGTGTTACTCTAACCTCTGGCATCTGATTATTCTCTTTCTAGTGACAGGACCTTTCTTGAAGAAGAACTTCAGAAACTTATTGAGGCTTTAATTGAGAATTTTCTTGAACCYGATAAGAATGGACTGATCTGGCGTTCTGCTTAGAGCTCCTATAACTGGTGTTTAAAGAAGTGGCCTCTTGTGCTGCGTCACGTGAAACAAAGGAACCAAGAACAGAACTCCGTTTTACGTGTGTATGTTTAAACGAACAGCTAAATTTCTACCTACATAGAAGCAGCATTATTTTGTCAGCTTTTTCACCAAAGTCCAGGCTAACAAACTGCATCAAGGGGAAAGGAAATGAAGGAGGGGGATGGAATTTATTAACTAGAATTTTGCATTCTTTTGACCAAAAGGTTAATTGAATTATGCCAACGTAAATGAACTTCTGTAGTAGGTATGAGACACCTGATATTAGCCACTGGTCTTTGTCTTAAACTAATTTCAAGTACTCAGTACTTTTTTGTGTGAAAAAGTTCTTAAATCTAGTATTCGTAGTATTTGAAGGAAGTGATCACACAAAACTGGTAACAAAAAGTCTGCTTCTTCGTAGCTGTTGTGTGTGAATGTGGGTGTCATTATTACAGGTCTTAATTTACAAATATGTTAAAGTAGAATTCAGTGCTTAGGATTTCTTGTTTAGGCAAGTTGTTCCGATACGACTTTTTTCAGACGCATAAATATCTTTCTGTTGTTAAAGGTGCTCTTGGTGCATTGTATCTTTCCTCTCTGTATCCTAAAATGTTTACTTGACAGTGAAAATAGTGGCAACACATGCAGTTCCACTTGCAGTCTGGTTTTTCAGTTGTGTAGTGCCTTTCCAAGGCTTCCGAGTGAATAGAAACCTGTGCATTTCTTGGTTAAATTGCCTGTTCTGACTACTGTAGGCTACGTAATCGTTTTTCATCCACCTTTACATCCCTGAAGGAACTTAAACTTTTTTTTAATAGAGGTTTGGGGAATTCAGTAGCTTTTAAAAATTCCAGTTAGTGGCTTTTCTGGTTTTAACAACTTGAATTCACAGTGTCCTTATGTATGAAAAACGGAAGAGAGTGGAGGTGAGACACTGACCCCCTTGATTTTTTTTTTTTTTTTTTGTTGTCACACCTTGAAAACTAATTCCTGTTAGAATAGTGGTCTGCAAATACAGTTGATCTTTATCTTTTATTTCAAATTTTTACTACTTCTCATTAGGTTTTTTATCTTTGGTTGAGTAGAAAGTGATACTACTAAGCATTTTTTTTCCAAAAGATAGACTGATGTAGAAAGTTCTCATGTAGCTTGATAGCTAGTGTTTCAGAAGATGAAATCCATGTTTTTGGCATAGAAAAGCTGTGGAAGATCTCTTTTGACTGAAACAACACATTTAGAAAAACTGCATATTGATTAACTGAGAATAGCACTTATTAATGTGTGCTACCAAATTACTAATATAAGCCTTCAGAACAAGGTCAGTGGCATTCTGGACGTCTGTTTGCTCTCACATTACAGTAATTAAATACAGCAAATAGATACAACTGAACATTTAAACTCTGTATAGAAGAATACATAAGAAGAATTTAAGATTCACTTAAGTTAAAAACGTTGTTTTGCCACTATTGTTAAACCTTTAAATCTATCCTCCWTCGTATTATGCCCTTACAGCTTGATGCCATAGGACTGTGCAGAGTGGTTTTATATGCATTGCATCTAGATGGCTTTAAAGAGCACTGAAGTTTGTGTCTGTGTGGRTGTTGGATATTTCATGCTGACAGAAGCTTTGCACTATAACAGTGAATAAGTATTTTGCTGTATATGAATGTACATGTACTGCAGAAGGTGTGCTGCACAAATTTTTATTTGTCGCCAATATTTATTTATTTTTAAGAGAAAATATTTCCAAATAGTTCTGCAATTGTGTGAAGTGTATCGAATGCCAAAAAAAGTTTTTTTTTTTCTTAATTGTATATTTGACTGATGTTGTGGGGAAAATAGGTGCAAGCATTTAAGCTTTGAGTGTACTCATGATATTGCACAGCTTTGGGGAGGTGTCAGAAGGTGCAAAGGCACGTCTCTGAGTGCTGCTGTGTCTTCAGTTGCCACAAGAAGGTGCTGGTTTGGATCCTGCTCTGACTCCACTAAAGTTGAAGGAGGTTCTGTAGTTTGTTTCATTGGCAGCCGACTCAAGGCCTTAGGTGTTTTGGATTTTGATTTTAAATATCTAGTAGTAGTTCAGAAGAGAGCAAGTCACTTCAGAACATGATTTTGAACAATGATAAACACTGTAAAAAGCTTATTGTGTGTGATTAGCCCAGCCTGTGTGTGCGTTGTAGTAGTGGTTAGTATTGGGAGTTACATCTTGTGAGTTACGTTTTGCTCCCACGAAGAGCAGGAATCTGCTGTTTCCCAGAGAGGTCTGCTTTATATCAGTAGGCCAGAGTTATAAATGTAGTAAATTGTGGTTATATTTTTGAAATCGGCCTTCTTAAAAGTTGGTCGTGGCCTTCTTAAAAGTTAGTCACTGTTCATGGTCAAATATCTTTAATAAAAGCATCCATGAGGAGTTAAGTTCTTCTCATCAGTACATTGAGGCCCTTATTATTTGAGCAGTATGTTATAGATGTAGTAGTGCTTTTGAAATGACAGCAACAGGCACAACACATTGAATGTATTTTAAGGGTATAATAACTATTGCTGTTTTTAAACTGCTGCTACCCTTGTTTTCCTGTTGTATTTGAACTGTTTGATATATTTATACCGTTCCATTTGTGGAACATTTTTCCTTTTCTCCTCCCTTTTGTCTTACCTCCCTTCTGTTACTGTGAAGGACTATAGTTCTCTTATTTCATTGCTCTGTAACTTTGTTATACACAATGTTAAGAGTTTTTGGACTTGTGCACAATCTTTTCAGTTGTTCATTCTTTACTACTTTTCAAAGAAGAACAAAAGACTATCAAAACTTGAGCAGGAGCCAGGTAATAGATCAAAATACATTCTGGATGTTACTTATTAGGCGCTTCCAATTAACATACACCTTTTCAAAGGTTGGTCTACAGCAAGCCATCAGCTTAAACTGTAACCATACTGCCAATGATTTATTTTTATCATTTGTTAAAAATGAGAGTGCTTGTTTTTTTGTCTTTTCCCTTTTTGATGAGGTGGTCTTAATCTGTCTCACTCAGATAACTGGGATCCTGCCTGAATAGGTTTCCTATTCTGTAACTTTAAATATCTAGCATTTCTTTTGTGTGTGTGTTCATTTGTATCATCGATATAGTAAAGTAAGAATTAAAATTCTGTGTCTCTGTTTCAGGCATTGAAATGACTTATAACATGCAGTGTGCAGTGCCTGGGTGTCTTATCTGCCTTGGGTAGTTCTTGACTAATCTCAGGCTGTTGCTGTATCTTTAGTCAAAGGATACCTGCATGTTGAAAATTATAATGGCGTTCTCTGATTTAGCAGTAGTCAGGTTGCACTCTTTGTCCCATGTGTGCCTGTTTCCTAAAATATTAGGGACTTCAGTTCCCATTTTACTAAAGCTATATGTATTTGTGAATTTCTCAAAATATTGAGGGGAAAAGCCACCAGATGGAATGATGATTTCTTTTATGTAGAATGGCATAGAAGTTGTAGACTGTCTTTGGAAAGCTGTTTTGTTAATCTAGAAAAAATATTGCAGTGGTGTTGACCTTGGCACCTCGACAGGTACTGATGCTTGCTTTGAATGTGGGCTCCTGTGTCTGAGGAACACGTCATGAAGACCTTTGCAAAAAATGTGGTGTAGCTACTGCTGGTTACAGAATATCTCAGATCCAGGCCTGGACATAAAGAACTGATTCCAGGGCAGAAGGAGATGAGATGCTTCTAGAGGCTGGATGGTGGAGGTACAGCTTGTCACATCGGCGTAGCACAGTGGCTGTAATAGCTGTTACACAAAGCATTGCAGGTTAAGAATCCTTAATCTTAGTAGAGGGTTTGGTCTGCCCATTTCATCATGCCAAGCCCAATTTTTGTCATGCGTTAAATAGTATGTGCTGTTTCTTTAAAGCAACAAAAAATGCCAGATGAATAAAGTTGAAAATTAATTGAATGTTCACTTTAATCTTAAAGCTACTTTTGTCAACATTTCATTCTATCTTTTCCCCTGTTCCCCTGTTCCTAACGTACAAGAGAGGAGCTGTTTGGTGATGCCTGGATGATTTGGAGTTCATCTTTACACTGAATTCCTGGTACCTAGTACATTTTGTATCCTCCCTCACCCACTGCGTGCTCAAAAGTAGCTTTTGTACAAGGTAATTGAAGCTCAGTATCTGAATTTGCATTATTCTTGTCTAGAATCCTGGGGAGTTGTATATCTATACTCATGTTTATCCAGTGTCTGGTCTCCTGTAAGATTAGGGCATAGTATAAGTACAGAGTGAGAATTTGCACTTTTCTGAAGTACTTCTGTGTGTATTGCTATGTGGATTTAGCTGAATAAAGTGTTGTAAGTAATAAAATGTTCTCATCGTAGTAGCAATCCTTYATATTTCCTCTGTATTCTTTAATCAAACAGTATTACCAGTCCAAAATAGAGCTGGCAGATCAGCTGTTCTTGGGTTGGTGTAGAAGGAAATATTGACCGTGTGCCACTCAAAATGCTGTATTGGTACAATACATTCCTTGCATGAAGGAAAGGCAGCGCGCACCATCAGTCTTGGCAGCTTGTGCTACGGGGTGGGGAGGAAAGGGGGAAAGGACCTAATTGCAAATCTGTGGGGTGGCTGGACGCTGACCGTCCGAGCAGCACAATAGGAGTTTCGAAAGGAAAAAAGGTTGGGATGGGACTTGCACGTACGCAGCTGCACACTGGGTCTCTGTTGTCCAAGTCCCAGGAGCAGCAGGATTTCCTGAGGAAGCTATTCAGAAGTTCATCCTTCTGAATGAGAGAGAAAAGATGAGCTGAATGTCATTAAGCGAGGAGCTGTCACATCCAAAGGGCTTGGCACTAAAGWTGTCCCAAGGTGTAGCCCTAAGGAATAGTGCACTAGTTGTGACCTGAATTTTCCACTGATGCCACCATGAAGCAGGTGGGAAGGGAGCCTTGGTCAGGGTGCAGAGTCAAGCAGTGACTTGTTGCTGCTCACGCCAGAGAGGGTGATGAGTTAGGGGGAGCAACTTGGGGCTCCACAAGATTTGGGGGAACCCAGAGATTTGGGGACAGAGGGTCTGGCAGCAGACACACATATGAATGTTTCTTTCTTTTTTCTTCTGAGCAGGCAGGAATTGGACGAAGAAACACTGCCCCACGTCTGCAGCTCCCTGCCCGGGGGAGCTTTCCCAGCCATGCTGAACAATTTTGGTTACATGGGCTAACATAGATTGTTCATCTTCGTAAACATGGGCAAGAAAAAGACCTGGCAAGATGATGCAGAAAGAACAGGGGGGCTGTGCTCCAAAAAAGGTGTAGATTTATCACTGATACACATTGAAGCAGGTTCAGGTGGATATTCGGGGCCACAGGGTGGACTGGCACAAGCCAGCAGGAGAGGCTGGCATTTTTGGGGGGTGAACTAGCTTCAGGGAAAGCAACTGTCCTAGAAGGGAGCTGGTAGGGGGGGCTTTTTCTGAGCCCTTAGCAGGGGAATGAGTGCAGGGGACCGGACTGCGCTTTGGACATGAGCCGCCGCTGTTGAGGGTGAGTTGTGGTGGTGAGAAAGGTCCCTGCCTGCAGATCCAACGTGGGGGCTGGCATTCACCTTCCCCACCCCAAAGAAGGGTGGTTCAGGCAGCCTTTGGGCCAGTGAGCCCAACAGACGGGCACAGAATAGAGTCCGGGTGGGAAAAAGCCCCATGTTGCTGCTCCCTGAAGTCCACCCCGTGCTGCAGCCTCCAGGCAAAGCTGCGGGGTTCCTGCACTCCCTCTTAAAACCTTTTGGAAAAGGGTTGATTTTAACACGTTCTTATATATTCTTAGGCTTTTTATAAGYGTTGCCAAGGTCAATACGAGATGGTTCCACGGCACCGCGTCCAAGTCGATCCCCCCCCATCCCTTCGCGCCCCGGGGGGTCTGCACGGGAATCAGCAGCTGCCGCTCCCCGGCAGGGCTGAATAATCCCCCCTGCTCGGCGTCGGGGCCATCCTCCTCCTCCCAGCTCGCCCGCCTTCGCCCTCATCCCCTTCCCCGCCTCGCAGCCCCGCGCGCGGCAGGAGCGTCCGGCCCCGCTGCAAGCGGGGGCGACCCCCGAGGGGGGCGGCGGGAGCTCAGCTTACTTGGGCGGAGGTAGCGGTGGCGGCGGCTCGCGCAGCGGGGCGTCCCGGGGGTCGCTGCGCTGCCTCGCTCTGTAATTGCAGCAGCCGGCGCTGGATGTCACCGCGAGCCTGTGCGCAGGGGGCCGCGGCCCCCCCCGCCCCCCGGCCGGCGCTGCAGCGCGCCCTGCGCCCGCCGTGGCCGGGCTGCACCCGCCCTGCATCCCTGAAGGATGCTCGGAGCCCTCGGCCGGACACCCGGTGCTCGCCCCCCCCCCAGGACGCTGCTCGCCGACGGACCCTCCGGCCCTGCTTTCGCCCCCCTCTTCCGCGGCGGTTTGGTGGCGATGGGCTGCTGCAGCCTCCTCCAGCGAAGGGCTCGGGGACGGAGCACGGCCGGCCCGTGCTGCTGCCCGCCGCCACGGCCCCAAACATCCCCCGAGCGCGTCCCAGGGAGAGGGGAGACGCGGCAGCTGCCTGCGCCCTTGCGGGGAAACCGAGGCGCGGAGCGAGAGGGGAGGTCCGGAGAAAGCCGCTCCGCGCGGGGCGCATCAGGGCCTCGGCGCTCCCTGCTTGCGCCCGAGCCGGCGGGTGACCGCCGGGAGCAGCTTGCACCTGCGAGCAGGCGTGGGAACRCGTCTGTCTGCGCGCGTGCAGCCTCGCACGGGCGGGCACGCGCGCGGCGGCGTGCACAGGGGCGCGGGTGCGAACCGCGGGGCGCAGGGCCCAAGCCCAGGCTAATCCCCCGCAGGAGAGCAGGGAGCCGCGGCGCAGGGCAGCCCGGCAAGACGTTATCCCCCCCTCCCCGGGGGCTGCTCAGCCCTGCGGCGCAAAACCTCCTGTCCTGAAGGAGCCGCTGGCCGAGGGGGGAGGAAAAAATAAATAAAAATCCCGAAATGGGGGAAAAAAAAGAATAATTAAAAATTTCGCCCCACTGTGTTTACACAGCASCCCCCCAGCTCAGGAGAGCGACGGGCCAAGGGCTCGTTTGCGGGTGCTGTGCAACGCAGTTAAAAAAAMCACAGTTTCAGGGCACAACCTTGCAAACAAGCGTCCCGAAGCTCGTCTGTTTTTCAGGCACTTTGCACTGCAGCTCCATCACAGTGTCACCGCCAGGAGCCTCTGGGCGCCCGCCGAGGTCCCAGCCCGGGCGACAAGCCGGGACCCGCTGCTCCCTCCCTGGCCCCGAGGACCCCGAAGCACCCGGCTGGCACCGACGCAGCCCTAATCCTTGCACCCCTCGGCACCAGCCGCTCGGTACAGAGAGGCGACCGCCAGCGTACGAAAACGCAGTGTTTACATCCGCAGCGCTGCACCGACCACTTGCATTTTAAGGTGCCGGACTGCAAAAAACTACAATTTTCAGTGCTGCACCAAACTTTTGCATTTTAAGGTGTCAAGACTCCCAAAACTACACATTTCAGCACTGCGCCGAACTTTGGCATTTTAAAATGCCAGGCTGCAAAAGTTACAGCTTTGCTTTAGGAAATAACTGCGAGCTGCCGTCCCACACTGGCTCTCCCTGGCGCTCAGCGGACGCAGGCGTCTCATAAACTAAGATACCGAAACACTCAGGAGCCCAAAATTGCTTTGGAAACCTCGATCCGGACAATTCGCCCCAACCCCTTTCCCCACCTTAAYGGGGAAGGAGCAGGACCGGCGAAACCCGAGCTCTGCTCCCGGGGCCACCGAAGGAGCAGAGAAGAAGTGGTTTGGGAGCCGCAGCGAAGCCCCCGGCGGCTGCCTGCCTTCCTCCGCAAGCCCCAACCGCGACAGCGTTGCTTCGGCCACCGAGTCCTCCGAAATAATTGCAACCAAGCTTTATAGAAAACCGCCAGTACAAGGGATGCAGCCTTCGATATATTTGCTCTAGGATACAGTAACAGGCGCAGGTCTACAGCAGGCGTGGGCGAGCGCGCTAGCCTTTCGCTCCGCTGGTTTTAAATTACAAAGCGCGGCGGCGGCGACCTAGTGCAGCTGCTGCGTCGCAGTCCGCGCTCAAAATCAGTCCGCGGGCTGGGAGCCGGGGGGGAGACGCTGGGTTTTCCTCTGCGTTTGGAGCAAGGGAAGCAAACCATCCCCTCTCCCCCCCCCCCAAAAAAAAATAAGAAAAAAGCAAGTGAAGTCCTGCGCTCGTGGAATAGAAATCTGTACACGGTGAGAGCGGAGTCCGGGCGCCGGCGGGCTCAGAGGCCGGCGGGGCCGGCGGCGCTGGCGCGCCGGGGGTCGGCGTCCTGCTCGTAGCGGTAGTGGTAGCCCTCCATCTGGTCGCGGCAAGCCTCGCGCAGGTTGTGCAGCCAGCGCTTGATGCCGCGCCGGTTCAGGTAGAGCACCATGAGGAAGACGACGCCGATGAGGGCCAGCACGACGCCGAAGAAGACGTAGGAGGCCGTCTCGAGCTCGCCGGGCTCGCCGGGCT
>NW_028186463.1:230586-238055 GCF_003343005.1 Rhea americana | reverse complement strand
AGGAGGAGGAGGAAGGGGGCCGGGTCGGGGCTGCCGGGCAGGGCGCTGCTGGCCGGCGACTGCCGTCGGGGCGGGAGGAGTTGGGGGGGGGGTCGGCGCCGCTCCGCGGTCCCGGCCCCGGCACCGTCGCAACGGGCGGAAGGGGAAGAGGGGGCGGCCCCGGTCCAACCTGGGAGGGGTCGGGGATGTCCCGGTCCAACCTGGGAGGGATCGGGGATGTCCCGGTCCAGCCCCGGGAGGAGTCGGGAATGTCCCGGTCCCGACCCCTTTCCAGCCCGGGAGGCGTCGGGGACGTCCCGGTCCAGCCCGGTCCCGGTCGGGGAGTTACCGCCGCCATCGTCTCTTGCGGGTGCCGGTCCCGGCGGGGAGCCCCGGGCTCCGCGGCAGCAGCATCGGGCGCGCACAGCTCGCCCCTCCTGTGCTCCGGGATTTTTTTTTTAATTTTTTTTCCTTTCTTCCCTCCCCCCCCCCGCCTTTTTCCTCTTTAGTGTATCAGCTGGTCTAATAAAAGTTATTACCTCTGCCTGCAAATCCTGCCTTGGTCTCGCCGCTGACCCCGGGGAATCGCTCCAGGGCTGGGGGCTGCTGCGGCCCGGAGGCAGAGGGAGCTGCGCCCCGCCGGCCGCCGCCGGGCCCGGGGGACCACGTCGGGGCGCGCGGGACTTGGGGGCGCTGGAAGGAGGATGCCCGCACCGCAGCTGGGATGTGCCTCGTTCGGAGCAGCGGTGACGGCACCCCGGCCTGCAGCGGCGTTTGGGTGCTGAAACCCCCCCCCCCCGCCTTTTGGTGCCTGAGCACCTTGGAGGACCTGAGCATTTTTTTAATTTTATTTTTTTGCATTAAGCATTAGTTATTCAGTAACGGACGCAGCCGGGCTGTCCTTTCCTTGCCCTCTCGGATCTTYCTACCTCTCCTCCCTGCCCTGATGCCTCCTTGCACCCCTCTCCCGGTGGGACCCCTCCTTGGGCTTCCCCCTTGCTCTGCCTCCCCCCAAAACGTTCCTGAGTTTTGCAGAAACCGGGTGAGTTGTGGATGCGTGTGCGAGGAGGAGGCTTGAGCTCGCTCCCGGCCACCTTCTAACGAGCTCGCAGGACCGAGTGAAACCTGTATTTAAAGTGACAGCATCGCACTCGGCAGCCGGAGAAAGAACCGGAKTTCGGGGGAAGGGGCAGGGGCAGAAGGCGACTTGGAAACACCTCAAATAACTGCACGCAYGAATTATTCGTGCACGTGGGTTCGTGGACAGCACCGACTGCCGTATCGGAGCGGGGGGACTGGGGAGCGCCAGGCGTGCGCGGTACCTCCGGTGTCGGGTCAGCACTGCGGCGCTCGAGCACAGCACCGGCTTGCCGGGCTCCGCGAGGGTTATTTTCTGCCTTCCGTCCAACTCCTTGGCACTTTTAAGCCCATTTGTCACTCTTAATAGCTATATTTAACAAATCGATATCACTTTGGAAAGCAAGGCAGCTGGTGGGCCACATCCACCTCTTTGCATCGAGGTCCTGGCAGCTCTTACCCGCCTGGCTGAAAAGCTTTGGAGCCTTTCAGGCTTTTTCTGTAGCTCCTAAAAGAAGGGCTTTGGCCATAAAAGCTGAGGCAGAGGTAGGGCACCTTTGCTCCCTTCTCCAAGGGCCATAAAACATGGTTGGTGAGTGACTTCAGAGGTTAGGCAAGAGGACAAGGCTGTGTGCAGCTGAAAGTGCTTTGACTTTGGAGGGTGGAGATCCTCCAAAGGTGGACGGGACGGGTGCTTTACTGCAGCACGGTGGCCTCAGTGCAGGGAGGCTGCCCGTGTGCCGGGAGGCTGCCCTCCTCTATGCTGCTGGCGTCCTTGGCTTCCCTGGAGGTGACCGTTGCTGGGCCAGAGAGCTTGACAAGGTGCTGGGGACCAAGGCAAAGATCTGCATAGGGAGAGACATGGCCGTCATCCAAATGCTTCCCAGCAGATGGACATCTAACTTCTTAAAAGGCTTGGTCCCGGGTTTTGCTTCATGCTCCCTGGCAGGCAGACCTGGCTGGTTTTTGACCTTCAGCCAGTTGGGTGGGGAGCTGCAAGGAGTGATGAAGGCACCTGTGCTCTGCTACCCATCAGACCTCGACCTAGAGCTGTTTATGCAGCTCTGGTCCTGCCCTGGAYCTTGCTCTCAGCCTGCTTTGGCCCTTTTCTGCTTCTCCTTCTCACTCCACAGCAGCTCTGCTCCTGGCTTCAGCCTGACTCTGCTCTCTTCTCCAGGCCCTGCCTGGCCACAGCACTGTGGTCCTGATGCTGTAGACACCTTGCAGCCGGTGCCACCCTCAGCCTCCTCCAGGATGGTCACTGCTGTGACTCCAACCAGTCTTGCTCTCCTTCCACAGCAGTTCACCCAGATAACGTTTCAGCACGTTGCATTTGAATTGGTGGCAAAGCCTTATTAGCACTGAAGGAAACGTTATCTGCAAATTACTTACCCAGGAAGCTCGCTGCCCCGAGGTGGCATGAAATTAGGGTGACTCAGTGCGATTCACTCCTGACAGATTGATATGGACTGATATTTATCATCTCATTACCTTCTGGATGCTTCCAGCAAGAATTGATCACTTGCTCCATGTCCTCAGGAGCTGGTGTTGACCCACCTTCTCCGTGGGACATGGCTCCTTGCTGCCCTCCAACAACAGCACCCAGTGGTTGGAGCAAGCCCCATCGGAGTGATGCAGGTCAGAGCTGGAGCTGCCCATGGGGTTTTGGACCTTCTCCCAGGTGCATGAGAGTCCCCTAAGTTTTGCTCGTTCAGAGGACCCTTTGCTTGGGTTTCTCTTCGAGGTTGGTGGGCAATGCTTTACCCCGGTGTACGGTGCAGCGGCTGAAGCTGTCACGTGGGGTGGGAGGTTTTCAGGGATCCCCTCTGATCCCAGCATTTTCCTGCCTGATTTTGCACATGAGGGAGGAAGTGCATTGGGTTGAGATCTGAGATGAAGCAGCAGAAGACAGGAGATGTGTTGGAAACATTATTGGCACTTGATGGCCTTAAACTGGCAATTAACAACCTGAAAATCGTGACCCTTTGCCCCCCCTTCATGCAAGCGCAGCTATAAGGAAAGAAATCATGAAATCCAAAGACATAATACGCAATTAAAAAAAAAAATCTTCTGGCCTCCAAGCTCCTCCTGGGCACAAAATCAAGCCTTTCTCTGCAAATGCAAAGGCTAAATTGCTTTTTGCATGCGGAAATCCTTGCATAATCTCACGCCTCCAAGATTTTGGAGCCAGAGCAAAGCACGGGCAAATTGCCCGTGGCGACAAAATCGTGAGATCTGTCAAGACAGAGGCGGAAAGGAGGAGCAGAGGTAGGAGTGAGGACTTCACACTGCTAAAATCATATAATCCTCAAACTGCAGCATTCGAAGCCTTCTTTGAATTATCATCAGCCCGTGCTGAGCAAAGGTCAGCGGCAGCCGAGCGTCGGACCCCGGACGCGGCTGGAGAGCCGGGGAGGCTGCCGTCCTCCGGCCTCTTTGCTCAGCACGAGCAGATAAAAAGTGGGAAACAAAACGCAGCGGTGGACGACGGGCAGACAAAACAAGGGGGCCGGCGCGGCTTGCTGTGGTTGCCGCGGGCGCTTTGCACCGTCACCCCTTTTCGCTGGGTCTGGGTCGCTCAGGACGGTGCAGATCGCAAAGCTGGCAGCGTCTGCTGGGTTGCTGGGCTTGGGGAGGGGAAACCGGGGCGAAACAGGGAGCCAGGCAGAGGGACTGTCCAGGTTTATGCCCCTTTTCAGCCCACTGCAAGCTCTCCTTGCAAAGCCTTGCATTWAAAAAAAAAAAATGCAGATTAACTTGATTGACTTTCCCAGGGGGAAAGCGAGCCGGACCGCGAAGCCCGCCCRGCCACAGCAGATCCGGCAGCGCCCGGCTCCCAAAGCCCTGGCGTGTCCGTACGGCCTGGTTGGAAGCACCCGCGGGGATCCTGCTTGCCCTGGGGGTAGAGGACGGCACGGGGAGGGGGTGCGAAGAGCCGTGGGGAGCGCGTGTGCTGGGCTGGCTGCACCCAGCCGGGTGGAGGGTGAGCGAATCGAGGGACCAGCAAATTGCACAGAGCAGCTGGGTGCAGGGATCTGGAGGCATCAAGGTGGCTTTTGACTCTAAATAAATGAAAGGTCCAGGGCAGCTGCGGAGGCGAAAGGAGCCCCGGGAGGGCGGAGAAGGGCCCTCGGGCTGCAGGTGCGAAGGCAAAGGCTCAACAGCTCCCGCGTTTCGTTTAACCGATCTATTTACACCGCGATAGCCGGAGGAGCAAGGACCTTCTCCCCAAACGTCTGCAAAGCACCGTGCATGCTCGTAATGCTCTATAAATACATTAGCAATAAATAATGGATAACCTGGATGGGCATTAAAGCATAAACAGGAGGTGAAGGGCTCTCTCCCATTACCGGTCCCCCGAGAGCYGCGCGTGCAACCCGCTTCCCGACCGGCGCTCGATGCAACTCCGACTGCAGAGCCCTTCGTCACCGCGACGACAATATTATAGATCAGCGGCTCCGTAGTTAAGAGAAACAAGCCAAAAATAGTCCAGAGGGCACAGTCTTCTTCCCACTTCTCGATTCACTCGCATCAGCATTTTTTTTCGCCCCTCGCCCCCACCGTGCTGCTCCTCTGCTGGCTCACTCTGACGCTCCTGAGGCATTGGAGCCTTTTCTATGGGACTTTGCATCTGGAATTGGGGATTTGGGGGATTTTATCCCACTCAGAGACTGGGGAAGCAGGGAGCTGTGCCAGCTGGACACAGAGCACTGGACCAGGTTGCCCAGAGAGGTTGTGGAGTCTCCTTCTGTGGAGATCTTCAAGGCCYGCCTGGATGCAACCCTGTGTAACATGTTCTAGGTGACCCTGCGTGAGCGGGAGAGTTGGACTAGGTGATCTCCAGAGGTCCCTTCCAACCTCAACCRTTCTGTGATTCCCCCCAAATTCCTGCACGGTGGTCCCGGTGACCAGGGGCGGATGTGTCCCCGYTGCTTTGCCCCAAGGGAGGGGGTTGGTGGGGAGGACTGGCCTCTCGGTCCCAGAGACACAGGGACAGAGCAGGGGGAGCTGGGCAAGGCAGGGACAAAAAAAGAGATGAAAAAYGGAGATGACAGAAATTTATGGATGCTGCATTGGGCCAGCCAGGGAGGCGACTCTTGTAGTAGTGAGGTTGTAGGATATTCTTGAACCRGGGCTGATCGGAGATTTCCAGGCCATGTCTGCACATCAAGGGGTCTCGTGCTGCTTCAGAGGGGAGCAAACAGTTCCCAAGAAAAGCAAGCCCTATTGCTATGAGGTGTAAATTATTAATCCCAGGGTCCACAGTGCTGCTGGAAGAGTTTATGGGGCTGCAAATCAAAGCAGATTGCAACCCRGTGATGCTTCAGAAGTGACCCTGCTGCAGGGGAGAGGAGAAGGATGAACGCTGCATCTAACCGGGCTCAGCAGGATCCTCTTGTCGAGCTGCAGAGCAGTGATTTGTGAACACGAGAAGGGACTCTGCTCTAKCTTAAAGCCTCCTCCTAGCTTTCAAATCCATCCTGCGCTGGGTCTCTCTGCACGATCTGGCCATTGCGAACAACTGCCGGAGGTGCAGGAGATCCCTGAGCTGGGTGCTCCGGCTGCATCCAAAAATTATTCCTGGGCAAATGGAGCCTTGTTGGGGCTGTCTGGGGCTGGGAGGTGAGGGTGGGGGGTAGTGCTTTGCCTTGGCCTCATCCACGATGCTATGCGCAGACCCAGAGGGAGCTGGAGGAGRAGAAAGGACATGAGAAAAGGAGCTGGAGTCAACCAGGGCGGGCAAAAACCAGCCCTGAAGAGAATGGGACAAAGCCAGCAACGAAGCATCTCGCTGCACCGATCGACTGGGCAATAAAACTGTAGATGAAAGTCAAAATCAATAAAAGCAGCTTGAGGCACATGATGGAACCAGCTCTTGCTGCTCACAAAATGAGKTCCAACCTGGCTGTTACACAGCGGGATGGAGGTCCATCAAGCCCGAGGCACATCCCAGAGTGAGAAAAAACAGCAAAGGAACAGAAAACTTCCTTCCACCACACAGAAATTCACAAGCCACCGACCCTGCAATATRGCATGCAGAGCTGGTCCCCTGTCCCCAGGGCCGTGGTCGCCCTGGGAAGGGTACGGAGAAGGCGGCAGAGGGGACTACAAGCAYGGGACATCTGGAAACTAAAGAGGTGCGAGGCGGGAAGCATCACTGGTGCTTGCCCCAGGCTTGCTGCATCCCTGTGTGTCYGCTCCTGTGCGGCCCTAAAGGCAGAGCATGGGGACAAGCAAGCAGGGACTGCCCAAAGCCTCCTCCCGAAGGACTTGCTGAAAAACGGACCTGGGTTGCATACTCCCCATGAATTTTCATGTTATCAGCTGGAGCTCCCACAGGTCACCAGGCTGCTCTGTATCAGTAAGTAAGAGTGCTTATCTATAATAAGATGACACACTCCGTTAGCATGTGTGCAAAATAAATAATAAGGGCGATGAGAAAAGTTGACTTCTGAGCAGCGGTTCGATGCAAACTGTCCCTCATGGTTTCCTATTCCTTTCCCTTTTTGGTTTTAGGACTGGTCAATTTTGTGGATGTTTGCTGAAGAAGAGATCCYTAATGAAATATCAGTGCACCAGAAGATGAGCCCCAAATCCTTTGCCTGGGGTGCAGAAGTGACCCCAGAGCGTGGCCGTGGGGTTGGTGATGCCAAAGCAGGAGCTGGTGGGTGAGATTCCCCAGCACAGCGGTGCCCTGGGAAGGGGACAGGGATCTCTGTGCTCCTGTCCTTCCCCACCGCTGCTCACCACAGCCATCGTAAATCTGCTGGGTGCAGCAGAGAGACACCTCCCTCCATCATCAGTCCTTCCTCTCCTCCCTCCATCATCAGTTCTTCTCCTCCTCCTTCCATSATCAACTCTTCCCCTCCACCTTCTATCATCAGTTCTTCCTCTCCTAACGGCAGCAGCCCTGAACATTGTCCAAGTGCTCATGCTAAACGGGGCAGTGACAGCGATTCTTTTTAATCATCTCTCAGGCACTTTCTGGCTGCCACAGGATCCATGAATTAGGCTTGGAACTGCTCTTCGGTTGCATCGTGTTTCTCCCTGTTACASAAACTCCCCCTTCTAAGTCTGTTTATCTTTTTGTGCTCCTCTGCTTCTGGGGGAAAAAAATAYTATTTCATGCTTTTCAGGGTGTCAAATCCATTTCTGGAGATTAGCAAGGAGGCTGCAAAACAAGCGAATGACACGCTGTCCTGGAAGTGCAGGTGCTACGGCGGCAAGTCTCACCCCGGGGCGCCGCTGTGCGCAGCAGCTCGGGGCAAATTGGTAAACGAAGCGTGAGCGAAGGGAGCCGTGCAATTAGCCAGCGAGCAGCTGACGGCCCGCCGCCGTGCACGCACCCTCGGCAGCGCCGGCACGCGCTTCCCTGGGATGTTTTTCATCTCAAGCCTGTTGAGCTTCTGCCA